>NC_069138.1:3262500-3360000 GCF_026914265.1 Mya arenaria | reverse complement strand
ATGTCCTTGTAGTTTATCTCCACAGTATGTCTTAGCAGTTCATGAGCATTGATTTTGGTGATGCAGCGCGTAAGGGCCGACGGTTGAAAAGCCAGTACAACGCGGAGTTTGTTTGATTTCACACGAGCATAAATGAAATCAAAGTACTCGAACCATCGACGACTTTTGCTGATATCGAATGCATACTGTCCCGTGATGTGTAGAAATACTGCCATTGCCGTTTCCGCATCAAGGTGTTTGATGTCATCTGGATTACTCATTACCAAACAGTTGTTTGGTGCAAACTGTTCAGCTAGTAGTTTTATGCAGGAACGTATGGCAGGCCCATTTCTACCCACAAGAACAACGACTCTTTCTTTCTTCAAAGTGGATTTCGCCTTTTTGAATACTGATTCATTCAGTGGCAATTCGTCTATTTGTTGAAGATAGCAGGAACTCATTTCTGGTTGTAAATAATACAAGGCATGTAGACAAATAACAGTTGTTCCGTATATGTAAGCTAGCCTTACTTACATTTGGAAAGAAAACAATGTGGACCATATTTGTTAACTTTTGTTGTTACCATCCCCTTAAAAATATATAACGAAATTACCGATCGGTATGTACAATTCCCACAGATGGTTAGGATTTGGTTATGTGATATCAATAGGTAAAACTCTACAACTGAGCAGATGTAGTTAAAGAATTCCGAAATTTGCATATTTGAGCATAACACCAAAACTGATCTCTTCTTTGTCAGGTATTTTATCAATTTACTCTTTGCTTTTCTTTTGATATAATTCATTTCAATTATTTTTTTAACATCGACTAGTCATTAAAAATGGTCACATTTAGTACCTTCTTTCCGGTTTTATAACGCCATCAAGTATTTTTTTGTATTGCACATGACTAATATATCAATGCTCTATTTTTAATGGTATGAAAATATATCACTCCATGTTTGTAATTATATCAATTGGCAAAAATAAGTGCTTAATAGGCCATATTATATCTAGTCATACGTTTATTTCTCCTTTTGTATATATAATGAAGATTGATTTGAACACAGTAGATTATTTTCCAATCTTAAGAGGAAAACGTGGTATTTCGTATAGATTTCGTGAACTATTTTTAAGACGTCCGGTACTTGATGTTTTATCTAAATAGCAAATAACGCCATGAAAATATAATGACGTTATCTTACCGGATATGACATAAACACAGATTTTGTTTTAAGTTAAGTGTGTTGTTATTTATTTACGGATGTCGTCTAGGATGCATTTTTTTATTAACTTAATAAAACCATCAGATGTTCATTTTCTTTTCATGTGGTGTTCGGCTCATCACTAAAGCAGGTCGGTCGTTTTTGCATTTTCTTACTGGAAACTATTGTGTATAAAATGACGGCTCTTGTCAGATCTTACATATATTGTATACTATGACCACCGTTCTAAATTCCTGCTTGGTTCAAACAAACTTGTATATATGAATAAAACTCCAATTTGCTACGAGTCTTGAATGATTTTCAAAAATAATGCTCGTCTATCAATAAATACAATAACTATTCTTATAATCTTTCACTACATTTTTTAATTGACTAGGTATTGTCTTACCTTGTATAGCGCTGTTCGTCGTGCTTTGTGAAAGTATACTATCATTCATCCCGGATCCTTAAATAATACAAATAGCAAATACGTTGTGGTCACTAAACGATGTTTGTATTTTGTATTTTTTTTTAATTTGGATATAAACACATGTATTGAAAATAAAATCTGACCACATATTGAAATAAGAATGAGAGCTAGAAACTCAACACAATAAACATAGAAAAATACTGATCAATATATAATATGATACCTCATTATTTCCTAGTATATAAACGTAACCCGATCATATCAATCATAATGTTGTCGACTTTAAGGATTCAAGCTGATTTCGATTATTTTTTTATCTGATGTAAAGAAAAGACTGAATTACTAGAAAAAACGATTTTAAGAGATTTATCTTTATAGAGAGTTACTATGATTGATGATTTCAGGGTTGTCCTCCGTTGTTTTTGTATACGGTTCAACAATGTTTTGTAACACATGATCGTCCATCCCAAAAAACTTTTGAGCTTGACGAAGAACATCTTTCCTTGTCACGATTGCAAGCGTCAACTCTCCATCATTAGCAGATTTAAGAGTCCGCGTAAGGCCTTCACGCATCACAAACGCCTTTTTTTTTTCAAAAACTTCGTCACCGAATGGGTTTTGGCAAAGGATTAACTTAAACTCGGAAGTTTCAATACTGTCCCAATCGTAAATATAAGCTACTTCACCACTAACGTTAAGTGTAGGATTAATCACTTCTTTTATTGCGGACAAGGCAACCTGTAGATACGATCGACCAGCGGTCCCTGTGACAATAACATGGCGCTTTTGTTGGAGATATTCTCGTACTTGTGTAATACATTCGGGTGGCTCAAAATCATCCAGCAGCTCTCCAGACATCGTTAGCTCAAAGCGTTCTAAATTAAATGAAATAACTTATTTACGATTATTATTATTTTTATTTCTATTATTATTATTATTATTTCTATTATTATTATTATTATTATTATTATTATTATTATTATTATTATCTGTGTGATTATATCATTCTTTACTTTCTACTAAAGGTTTAAATGTTTAGATAGCTATAATAAATCTGCTTTAATATTTAGTGTATGCTTACTAATATTTTCTTTAGAAGTTCTGGTTGGAATTAGTGTTTTCGTTTTATGTGAACCTATTATGCTTATATACGTTCACCTGTGTTCACTTTGACTCTAGATCTTAAATACTGAATTTACTTTTTGAAGCCCGTGGTTTGTGTTCCTTTGTACATTTTTATGTTATATTTGATTTTATTAATTTGTTTTATTATATTTTCAAATGTACCTTTCATTCGCCTTAATCTGTTATCAACTGTTTTTACGCGCTTTTTAGCTCTTCCTGAAAAATCAATTTGAAAGAAAGAGTAATAAAAAAAGAAAATATTCGTAGTAATTTTTTTTATTTTATTAAATATAGCATACAAATAGAGTATAAAGTTTTTTTGAACAAGTTCACCCTCTCCATTTAGAGCCAGTCATCTGAAACACCTTAATCGATAAACATCTTCAGTTTACTCACGATACGTTCTTATCGTATACGTAGGCGCATTTAAGTAAATATTATACCTTATACACCCTTACCTTGGCTGTCCACGTACTCTTCTGTGACCTCTTCTACAATCTGTCTTGTTACCTTTGTATTCTCTTTTATTTCTTGTAGGTTGCCACCCATACCCAGACACCAAGTTGTGAACGTATTGAACATATTTGGAAAGTTACCTGTTCTTGCTTTATTTATGTTTTCTGTTGTCTGTTTTTGAAATACGGGAGACAAATTTGAAACGAGTTGGCTAATACTTTGTTCTATTGACCTCCATGTATTTTCAAATTCTTGCTCCGTTAAGCTTTGTAGCTGATTAATATGCTGAAGATTGTTTCTATCGGTTCTTATCTGTTCAACGCTGGCTTTCACGTGTGTTGGCAAACTAAAAATGCCAAGAAGCAAACGCGTTATGGCAGTAATGTCCCATTTACTTTCGTCAATGGGACCCGAGTTGTAAATCTTCTCATAAATATGCTTCGGGAGACCTCTTAGCCGACGAACAAATTGTTTCTTTGCTGACATGTACTGTTGGATGTCTATGAACGGCGTGGAAGTATCTGCCTTTGCGTAGAACAGAAAAAGCTCTCCAAGGACAGGCGTGCAAACATCGACGACCAAGGTGATAAGGCGGTAGTAGCGATCAGCCATCGTAACGTTTAATCTTCAGTGCTACGTGGATCCTAATCAACATATCATGTACAAACTATTTGAGAAGTAGAGTAGACAATATAACAAAAACTCTGAAAAAGGCAAAACTCGATGATCTAATATAAACTTGACGAGAGGCATTAAACAAATAAAACCAACGGTGAAAAATGTGAGGTATAACGCAAAACAAATGAACCTAAACTGATATATTTTGTAACTTAAGTAGTCAACGGTGAGAAAGAGACGTCACAGGCAAACAGAAGAATCAAGCTCAAGGAAAAGTGCCAACTCCGCTCAAGTATGATACAGTTTACAAAGACAGCTGTTTGAAACAGCTCGCTTTAAGTACCTCTTAAAACAGTTATTTTTGTTCAGGCTTAACAAATGTGTGTATACAATGTCATAACTATTGTGTCATCATGTCGGAATATAGCTCATTGCGCTAATGTTTATTGTTAACACATATCCGAATTTAAATTATGATTCTTGTTTCTTGCATCTTGTCAATATAAATGACGTTAAGCATATTATATTGAAAATTGACTAACAAACTGAACATCAGAAAAATGAATAATGATAGTGCCACTCGGGTGACAAGTTTAGTGACAAGTACAGAAATAACTTCTGTCAGAGTTTAGTTGTACAACATCATAATATGCTTGTGTGGCGAGTGTGGTTATGAATATGTTTCAATATTAAACTATAACATTCGACTTAAAATCCACAAAAACTACACCAGCGCCATCTCTTGGTCACTATACGGAGCATCAGCTAGGCTAGCTACCTCCTGATCATGATACGGCAGAATTAGCTAGGCTAGCTACCTATCACTTAAAGGCAGAATCAGTTACACTATCTACCCCTTGATCACTATACGGTAGAATCAGCTACGCTGACTACCATCTGGTCACTATATGGAAATACAAGCTATACTAGCTACCTCTTGATCATTTTGCGGTAGTATCGCTTCGGCTATCTTTATCCTGTTTGCTATATAATACAGTATCTTTCGTCTCGTAACGACGACCTTCACGTGACGGTCGACCTTCACCTAACCATCGACCTTCACCTGACGATCGACCTTCACCTAATATTCGACCTTAACGTGACGATCGGCCTGCACGTGCCAATTAACGTTCACCTTATTAACATGACGATTTGCTTACATCTGTCGATGGACTTTCACCTCACGATCGAACTTCAACTGACGATCGACCTCTTACAATCGACCTTTACCTGACTATAATAACCACAAACTGTTGGACTCTTTAATAGGTAACTTAGTAGTTCGTTCTTTAATTACAACAACATATTTTTGTTGGTTCTAGAAGAACATGATCCTCTGCATTGTTTGTGGAAAGACAGAATATCTGTTTTTTACTCACCGAAGTCCTAAAACAGATTCGACATCTCTAAAAAGTCAGCTTCTAGCTACCCCAAGCACAATCTGTTAGCACAAAAATAAATCCAATTTCAAAGATAATAAATTCGCGAACAGTTTCAGTTAGAATTAGATACTACATGGATTGTTTTTGATTTATGATCTTTGTAAAACAATATGTAATGTATTCATTGTATATACAGTGTATAAAAGATGAACGTGAAACATATTCAAGCAGAGCAACGCCTTAAACCAAAACAATTTGATCGGATAGACTTAAACACAACTGCTGTACTTTGTTCAAACTTTTTTAACTGATAAGATATTCGAAAAGATATTTAGAGTTCAGTTTATATTAAAAATCAGCGACATTTATTTAGATAAAACACTAATTTCAAAATATTATCTACTTGATGTGAGTTATATAATTTAAACTTTGGTACACACTTTGCCAAAGCATGTAACGGATTCTACTTCAACCTTTTTTATTTAAGATAAGTTGGTGCGTCTCTTTTCCATTGATATTGAACTGTCCAACAAATGATCGTTTAGACACTCGTCGTTGAATATATCAAAGTCGTTAAACTAGTATTTTATAATTACGGCTTTTAAAAAAATCTATGAATAATCAACATTCTCTATTGATCGTCTTAAAACAATTTGTTATACAATTGCTTAACATAATTATTTTGAAATGAATTAAGGTAAGAAGATGTACAAATAAGATTTCGTTGTTTTTTTATGTCAGTGGCCTTCATGTTACATGTCGATACTTGATGACCACACCTTTCTTCCATAGCATTTGAAAGGGCATTGCCTTATGATAATTAATGTGAAAAATAAATGACTGAAAGAAAACTACAGATAATTTTATGGCATTTTGTATAGCCTTTTTACGATTAAAATATTAAAGTGAAATGACCTATTGCTGTGCAGTTTTCACAATTCTTATCAGTATAGTATCTACATATTATTTCTCTACCAATGAAAACATTCATGTGATACGAATGTAATATGGGACCACCAAGCATCGTGTTTAACATTATTATTCACCAGAAACCTTAAGATAAACGTATATAAAAAAGAACAATTAAAGTAAAATATAATATATTTCACTTTTCATTCTTAAATTGAATAGTAAATGTAGAAGTATTCATATTTGCATAACTAAGTTTGGTTCTTAGTTATATCTGATAAGGAATAATTCTGTGAATTAAAGCGTTTTGTAAATTTTGTATGTAAACAAGTGTTCTTTAGTGAAAGTCAAGGTTGGTACCGCCGTTACTTTCTTACTTTATGCAAGTCTCTCACGCCTGCCTAAAAGATATGAACACTGCTAGACTTATTTTTTAATCATTGATCTTTCAGCGTTAATTTTATCTCGTATAATTTGTTCATTAGTGCACGTTCAACGTTGTGTTAAGTTCATTAAGCGATAGTTATACTTCAACAGTGTTCTTTTAAACTGGATCTTGGTTACCTTTTAAGTTCATTTGTACTTTCCACATTTTTTTTGTAATATAAGAACTCCCTCGACTGTAAAACTTACATTGAATTATGAGGACCCTCTCGACAGTTAGATTATCGGTTTAAATAGGAGGACTTCTACGACCGTAAAGTCGTTTTTTTTTTAAATGAGAATTCACTCGACCTTTAAATCTTAGTTTGGAATATAAGAAATCTCTCAACAGTTACATTATTGTTTAAATGATAAAGCCTTCCTCCACCGTAAGATCATTGATTGAAGTATGAGGATTCACTCGACAATAAGATCATTGTTTGAAATATCAAGACTCCCTCGCCAGTTAGATGATTAGTTTGCGTTATATAAGGACTCCGTCGACATTTTAGATCATTGTTAAAATTATTAGGACTACCTCGACATGACGAAAAGAAGCTTTTTTATTAGGCATACATGTACAGTCCGCCCAGTGCGATTCTTTGTTTTTCGGTTAATCGACGATAGAGAACCTTTACAACATACTAGTATCCGTTTATCCTGTTCCTGAATGTTTTCCTAATCTTTTAACGGTCATGATTTGGTGTTAAGAGTGTATAGACTTTAACAACCATAACGTTTTCCACTGGTTCAAATTCCGATTAAGATTAAGTTTTGGATATTTCGGGCTCTTAATGTTTTCAAGATTTTTCGTGGGTTATCTTTTATATATATGTACATACATATCATTTAATTGTGTTAAACGAAATGTGCATGATAATGTGTCCAAATACTAGAATTTTGAACCCTTTTGCTTTTGAGATAGAAATAGAAAAAAAAAGTGGTGTTTGTTTTTAATAAAATCGAATTAAACATTTGCTTGACTTTACAGCACCATATCAAGACACTTTTGAAACGACACCGATGAGATGAATAGAAGTTACCTCCCTTCGACGCATACGGTATATAACTGTATATGTTTATGTTTTTTCTCTTCTGTATTGATTATGCATTTTTCCTCTATCAGTAAGACCTTTACGTAGTATATTAGAAATATATGGAGTATCATAATCGTGAAAATATTCTTAGTAGTTTCTCTATAAAATTAATTATATCGTCTTTGTATAATTCTGTAAGATAACCTTCAGATTTCGTTCTGATTTACTCAAATTAGCCTAGAATCGGTATTTGTTATATTACTCTAATAACGCAATTGAGTTTATAGCCTGAGTTCCGTTATTTTCTTAATAAAATGATTGTATTACCTGCAGTCATTTCTATTACTATATTGACATACAACGCACTTGAAGGTCTTACATTTACCTGAGTAAATAGTCATGCTGCCTTTCGCTTTTTAAAAGATTAAGACAGAAAGTAATTAATAATCATTAAAGGCCAGTTGCTTTAGAAATGACAGCGATCTCTTCATATTTAACAATACTGGTTATGTGTATGCAAAGAAACTATGCATGAACTATGTGAGGGCATCGTATGTGCGTATGTGCGTTTGTTCTATATCTGGCACGTGCCTTTCGATTTCGTGAACAAGAGGATCGTTCCATTACAGGGCACATACTTGTCTGTTGTTTCCTCATAACTTAAAAGACAATGTGTATCTTTCCTAGCTGAGTGTCATTAATCGCCGTGCCGATGTTAAAAGAAAAAAAATAACACCAGATGTTATCGTCTTTGTCAATACTTTTTTTCATGACCTGTAATGATAGATGTAAAGGTGAAATTGTGCATGGCCTTAAATGTCAGCCTCATGGTGTTCATGTATGTATGAAATAAGTCAAATACTTTCTCAGTGACGGTATTTTTGGTAAGGGTAAGTTTTAATACAAGAATACCGCTAGAAGGCGTTGATAAATTATTGTTAAAATGTAGTAAAAAAACGAAATAGCGTATTGTGTAGTTGTCCATTCGAAAAAAAACTTTGATAGCTTATATAAGGAGTAGTTCCTTCCTTATTAGAATTGAATTGTCCAAGCAATAGGAAAAAATAGCACTCCTGATGATACCCCAACAAACAAGGAATGAATTTTATAAGTCTTTAAGGAGAAAGTCTCTCACATGTTTTTGTCACATATGGTGTGTTCTTGTAATGTCAAAACATATGCAGCGTACTTGTGATGTCATAACATATACAGTGTACTCGTGATGGCATAACATATGCAGTGTTCTTTTGATGTCATAACATATGATGTGTACTTGTGATGTCATAACACATGCAGTGTACTCGTGATGCCATAACATATTCAGTGTACTTGTGATGTCATAACATATGCAGTGTTCTTGTGACGCCATAACATATACAGTGTACTCGTGATGGCATAACATATGCAGTGTACTTTTGATGTCATAACATATGATGTGTACTTTGATGTCATAACACATGCAGTGTACTCGTGATGCCATAACATATTCAGTGGACTTGTGATGGCATAACATATGATGTTACTTGTGATGTCATAACATATAGAGTGTACTTGTGATGTCATAACAAATGCAATGTACTTGTGATGTCATAACATATGATGTGTACTTGTGATGTCATAACATATGCAGTGCACTCATGACGTCATAACATATTATGTGTACTTGTGATGTCATAAAATATGATGTGCACTTGTGATGTCATAACATATACAGTGTACTTGTAATTCCATAACATATTCAGTGTACTTGAAATGTAATACGTATGCAGTACACTCATGATGTCATAATATTTACAGTGTACTTGTAATGTAATGACGTATGCAGAGTACTTGTGATGTCGTAACATATGATGTGTACTTGTGATGCCATATTATATGCAGTGTATTTGTTATGTAATATTAAATGCTTCGTACTTGTGATGTCATAACATATGCAGAGTACATTTGATCTCATAACATAAACAATGTACTTGTAATGTCATAACATATGCAGTGTACTTGTAATGTCATAACATATACAGTGAATTTGTGATGTCATAACATATGCAGAGTACATTTAATGTCATAACATATACAGTGTACTTGTGATGTCATAACATATGCAGAGTACATTTGATATCATAACATATACAGTGTACTTGTGATGTCAATACATATGCAGAGTACATTTGATGTCATAACATATACAGTGTACTTGTGATATCATAATATATGCAGTGTACTTGTGATGGCATAACATATGATGTGTACTACAGATGTCATAACATTTGCAGAGTACATTTGATGTCATAACATATACAGTGTACTTGTGATGTCATAACATATCCAGTGTACTTGTGATGGCATAACATATGCAGTGTACTCGTGATGTCATAACACATGATGTGTACTTGTGATGTCATAACATATGATGTGTACTTGTGATGTCATAATATATACAGTGTACTTGTGATTCCATTACCTATGCCGTGTACTCATGATGTCATAACATAGACAGTGTACTTGTGATGGCATAACATATACAGTGTACTTGAGATGTCATCACATATGCAGTGTACTTGTGATTTATTACGTATGCAGTACACTCATGATGTCATCATATATACAGTGTACTTGTGAGGTCATTACGTATGCAGAGTACTTGTGATGTTGTAACATATGATGTGTACTTGTGATTCCATATTATATGCAGTGTATTTGTTATTAAATATTAAATGTTTTGTACTTGTGATGTCATAAAATATGCAGTGTACTTGTGATGGCATAACATATGATCTGTACTTAAGATGTCATTACATATGCAGAGTTCATTTAATGTAATAACATATACAGTGTACTTGTGATGTAATAACAAATGCAGTGTACTTGTGATGTCATAACATATACAGTGTACTTGTGATGTCATAACATATGCAGAGTACATTTGATATCATAACATATACAGTGTACTTGTGATGTCAATACATATGCAGAGTACATTTGATGTCATAACATATACAGTGTACTTGTGATGTCATAACATATGCAGTGTACTAGTGATATCATAATATATGCAGTGTACTTGTGATGGCATAACATATGATGTGTACTACAGATGTCATAACATTTGCAGAGTACATTTGATGTCATAACATATACAGTGTACTTGTGATGTCATAACATATCCAGTGTACTTGTGATGGCAAAACATATGCAGTGTACTCGTGATGTTATCACACATGATGTGTACTTGTGATGTCATAACATATGATGTGTACTTGCGATGTCATAATATAAACAGTGTACTTGTGATTTCATTACCTATGCCGTGTACTCATAATGTCATAATATAGACAGTGTACTTGTGATGGCATAATATATACAGTGTACTTGAGATGTCATCACATATGCAGTGTACTTGTGATTTATTACGTATGCAGTACACTCATGATGTCATCATATATACAGTGTACTTGTGATGTCATTACGTATGCAGAGTACTTGTGATGTTGTAACATATGATGTGTACTTGTGATTCCATATTATATGCAGTGTATTTGTTATTTAATATTAAATGTTTTGTACTTGTGATGTCATAACATATGCAGTGTACTTGTGATGGCATAACATATGATCTGTACTTAAGATGTCATTACATATGCAGAGTGCATTTAATGTCATAACATATACAGGGTACTTGTGATGGCATAACATATGCAGTGTACTTGTGATGTCATAACATATTAAGTGTACTTGTGATGTCATAACATATGCAGAGTACATTTGATGTCATAACATATACAGTGTACTTGTGATGTCATAACATATGCAGAGTACATTTGATGTCAGAACATATACAGTGTATTTGTGATGTCATAACACATGCAGAGTACATTTGATGTCATAACATATGCAGTGTACTTGTGATGTCATAACATATGCAGTGTACCTGTGATGGCATAACATATGACGTGTACTTAAGATGTCATAACATATGCAGTGTACTTGTGATGGCATAACATATGCATTGTACATGTGATGGCATAACATATGATGTATACTTAAGATGTCATAGCATATGCAGAGTACATTTGATGTCATAATATATAAAGTGTACTTGTGATGGCATTACATATGCAGTGTACTCGTGATGTCATAACACATAATGTGTACTTGTGATGTCATAACATATGATGTGTACATGTGATGTCATAACATATACAGTGTACTTGTGATGTCATAACATATACAGTAAACTTGAGAGGTCATCACATATGCAGTGTACTTGTGATGCAATAACATATGCATCGTACTTGTGATGTCATTACGTATGCAGTGTACTCGTGATGTCATAACATATGCAGTGTACTTGTCATGTCATACTGTATGCAGTGTATTTGTTATGTCATATTATATGCTGTGTACTTGTGATGTCATATGATATGCAGTGTCTTTGTGATAGCATAACATACGATGTGTACTTGAGATGTCACAATATATGATGTGTACTTGAGATGTCATAACATATGCAGTGTTCTTTAGATGTCATCACATATGATGTGTACTTGTGATGTCATAACATATGCAGTGTTCTTGTAATGTCATATCATATGCAGTGTACTCATGGTGTCATAACATATACAGTGTACTTGTGATGGCGTAACATATACAGTGTACTTTCGATGTAATAACATATACAGTGTACTTGTGATGTCATAACATATGCAGTGTACTTGTGATGCCATAACATATTCAGTATACTTGTGATGTCATTACATATGATGTGGACTTTAGATGTCATCACATATGATGTGTACTTGTGATGTCATAACATATGCAGTGTACTTGTTATGTCATTAAATATGCAGTGTACTTGTGATGTCATTACATATGCAGTGCACTTAAGATGTCATAACATATGCAGTGTTCTTGTGATGTCATATCATATGCAGTGTTCTTGTGATGTCATATCATATGCAGTGTTCTTGTGATGTCATAACATATGCAGTGTTCCAGTGATGTCATAACATATGCAGTGTTCTTGTGATGTCATAACATATGCAGTGTACTCATGGTGTCATAACATATACAGTGTACTTGTGATGGCATAATATATACAGTGTACTTGTGATGTCATAACATATGCAGTGTTCTTGTGATGTCATAACATGTGCAGTGTACTTGTTATGTCATAAAATATGCAGTTTACTTGTGATGTCATAACATATGCAGTGTTCTTGTGATGTCATATCAAATGCAGTATACTTGAGATGTTATAACATATGCAGTGTACTTATGATGTCATGACATATGCAATGTACTTGTGATGTCATGACATTTGCAGTGTACTTGTGATGTTCTTACCTATGCAGTGTACTTGTGAAGTCATAACATATGCATTGTACTTGTGATTTTATAACATATGCAGTGGACTTGTAATGTCATAACATATGCAGTGTACTTGTGATGTCATTACATATACAGTGTACTTGTGATGTCATTACATATGCAGTGTACTTGTGATGTTATAACATATGCAGTGTACTTGTGATGTTATAACATATGTAGTGTACTTGTAATATCTTTGCTTATGCAGTGTACTTTTGATGTCACAACATAATTATGTGGTGTACTTGTGATGTCATAAAATGTGCATTATACTTGTGACTGCATAGCATATACAGTGTACGTTTGATGTCATAATCTATGAAGAAGATTTTCGTAAGTTGAGGTGTAATCATTAAAAACAATTTTAAAGCTCTATATTGCATCTACGAAAATTCCAAACGACAGAACCGCAGTTGAAATTGGTAATCTGATAAAAGAATTAAAGATGATAAGCTTAGTGTTGATGGTCAAATATTTGCTTAGTTATATGCAGTATACTTGGATTGCATAACATAAGCAGACTAAATGTGATGTCTTAACATATGCAGTGTACTTTTAATGTCATAGCTTAGGCAGTGTAATTGAAATTGCATAACATATCCAATGTACTTATATCGAATCATATGCATTGTAACTGTTAATTTAGAACATTTTGCAGTGTACTTGAAATGTCGAAAGTATTTGTATCACATTGCCCCAGTGACCTTTATAGGTTTTACACTGAGGTGAAATGTTTACGTTCGACTCCGGTATATCGTATTTTACCACACACATCAACAGGGATTGAGAACGCTTTCTGACTGATTGTGCCCCTCATCGCCGTATCAATATTAAGTGTTGAAAGTAACATATTAAAGCCAAGGTGATAACATGTTTAGCGTTAGGTTCCAGTTCAAATACATTTTAACCGGCCAGAAAAAAAATGCCTGGAAACCCTTATTTAACTTTTTATTAAATCGACAAGCCTTCAGGGTGCAAGGTTTGCACATTATCACATGTTCATATTGTTATTATTTGAATAACTACACACACAAATGTGGAATAGTGTAGATGTGTATACTGCTCCTAAATATCTGTTGTTGTTTTCATTTTTCAGAAAATCATACATTGATATGAAAAATTACAGAAACAAGTGCATTAGTAGAGAGTTTTAATACAAGCCCTTTTCAATAGCACAGTGCCAAGATCAGAATCACAGAACCACATTGTTATTTAAAAATGAATTAAAATGTTTGCATATTTCAATTCGTGATATCAAATCAATGTTTGTTGCGATATCTAGAATGCTATGTTCAAGAACATAACACATACTACAAGGAAAAACCTACCTAATGAGACTATAATAGACCACAGTGACTCTTTTATCATTTTAACCTTTTGCGCTTTTCGCTATTAAATTCACGGTTACAATCTTGTTATCAGTGATTATTATTGTGCATGAGTGCAATATTTAGTTAGAAGTTAATGGTTTATCAGTCAAAAGGTATGTTTCTTGTACATGTGTATGTATTGATGTTATATAAGAGTGTCACTTTAATCATTGGTGCTTTTTCAGCGATATCGCTTGATGCTACTTTTGTATTCTCTTTTATTTCTCCGAGATCACCGGCCATACTCAGACACCAAGTTGTTAACGTATTGCAAATGTGTGGAAAGGGACCTGTTCTTGCTTTATTTATGTCTTCTTTAGTCTGTTGTTGAAATTCACGAGACAGCTTTGAAGCGAGTTGGGTAATACTTTGTTCTATTGATGTCCATGTTTTTTTATAATCTTGCTCCGATAAGCTTTGAAGCTGGTTAATATGCTGAAGCGTGTTTCTATCAGTTCTTATCTGGTCAACCTTGTCTGTCACGTTTTTTGGCAAACCAAACATGTCAATAATCAAACGCGTTAAGACAGTAACGTCCCATTTACTTTCATCAATAGGACCCGAGTTGTATATCTTCTCATAAATATACTTCGGGAAACGTTTTAGAACAAATGGTTCCTTTGCTGACATGTACTGTTGAATGTCGTTGAACTGCGTAGATTTATCAGCCTTTGCATAGAACAGAAAAAGCTCTCTAAGGAAAGGCGTACAAACATCAACGAGCAAGGTGATAAGGCTGTAGTAGCGATCAGCCATCGTAACGTTCAATCCCTCCTTCTTGGATCTTAATAAATACAGCATATACAAAATATATAAAAAATAGAGAAACTCGAAAATGATACAAAATTAGATGACTTATACATACTCGACCAGAGACGTGCCACAAATAAGACCGTCAGTGAAAATAATGAAATATTATGTAGAACAAATACAAAAACAGTTAAACTGAGTAATTCAAGTAGAAAACGGTTAGATAGAGACGTCACATGCGAACAGAAGAATCAAGCCAAACGAAACGTGTCAACTCCGCAAAAGTATGATACAGTGTACAAAGACAGCTGTTCGATATAGTTCCCTTAAATACCTTTTAAAACAGTTATTTTCGTCCAGGCTTAACAAATGTGTGCATACATTGTCATAACAATAGTGTCAATACAAATGAAGTTACGCATATTAATTGCACATTGACTAACAAATTGGACATCAGAATAATAAATAATGAAAGTGCCACTTGGGAATTTTAGTGACAAGTACAAAAATAACTTATGTCAGAGTTTAGTTATACAAAATCCGAATATGCTGGTTTGGCGAGTGTGGTTACGAATATGTTTCAATATTATATTGAACTATAACATTCGACTTAATACCCACAAAAACTACATTAGCCACCTCTCTGTCACTATACGGCAGTATCAGCTAGGCTAGCTATCTCCTGATCATGATTCGGCAGAATAAGCTAGGCTAGCTACCTCCCTATCACATAACGGCAGAATCAATTACACTATCTAGCCCTTGATCACTATACGGTAGAATCAGCTACGCTGACTACCACCTGGTCACTATATGGAAATACAAGCTATGCTAGCTACCTCTTGATCAATGTGCGGCAGTGTCAGCTAGGCTAGCTAACTTGTGATCATTTTGCAGCAGTATCGACTCGGCTATCTGTGTCCTGATCACTATATAATACAGTATGTACCATCACGTGACGGGTCGACTTTCTCGTTGCTTGAAGTACGCGACCTTCCTAGATCGTAAGACCTTTGTTTTAAATTTAAGGATATCATCGACCGTTAAATTATTGTCTGAAATATGAAGACTTTCTACACCTTAAGGTCATTGTTTGAAACCGCTGTTATTTTCACTTTCAATTCATATATGCCAAACAGGTTTTGTCAGTCTGATGTTTTTGGTAAAATAGAGTGGATAACGTTAGAGAGACTGGTTCATTTTAGAGAGATTGGTTCATGTAAGAGAAGTTGTTCACGTGAGAGAGACTGGGTAATGTAAGAGAGACTAGGTCACATAATAGAGACTGGGTCATGTAAAAGATTTAGGTTCACGTTAGAGAGACTGGTTTACCTTAGAAGGACTGGTTTACTTAAGAATGACTGTTTCACATAAACGAGACTTGTTTGCTTTAGAATGACTGCTTCACCTAAGAAAGACTGGGTCACGTTAGAGAGAATGATTCACGTCAAAGAGACTGGTTCACGTTAGAGAGAATGATTCAAGTAAAAGAGATTGGTTCATGTTAAAAAGACTGGTCATGTTAGAGAGACTGGTTAATGTTAGATATACTGGTTCACGTAAAAGAGACTGGCTCACGTTAGAGAGACTGGTTCAAGTTACAGAGACTGGTTCAAGTTAGAGAGACTGGTTAACCTAAAGGAAACTGTTTCACGTAAGAGATATTGGTTCACTTTTAAGAGACTGGGCATGTTAGAGAGACTGGTTAATGTTAGAGAGTCTTGTTAACGTTAGAGAGACTGGTTCAAGTAAGTAAGACTGGTTCAGGTAAGAGAGACTGGTTCACGTAAAAATATTTGTTTACGCTAAAGATACTGGTTCACGTGAGTGGGACATGTTAATGTTAGAGAGACTGGTTTACGTAAGAGAGACTGGTTCACGTAAGATAGAATGGTTCATGTTAGGGGGATTGGTTCAAGTTAGAGAGAGTGGGTCAAGTTAGAGAGAATGATATATGTTAAAAAGACTGTCTTATGTTCGCGAGACTAGGTCAGGTTAGAGAGACTGAACCACGTTAAAAAGACTGGTTTACGTTAGTGAGATTGGTTCACGTAAGAGTAATTTGTTCACGTTAGAGAGATTGGTTCACGTGAGAGAGACTGGGTAATGTAAGAGAAACTGGGTAATGTAAAAGAGACTATGTTAAATAATAAAGACTGGGTCATGTAAGAGATAATTGTTCACGTTAGAGAGACAAGTTTTCGTAAGAGTTTACTTTCGAATGACTTTTTCACGTAAATGAGACTTGTTCACTTTAGAATGACTGCTCCACGTAAGAAAGACTGATTCCCTTTAGAGAATCTGGGTCACGTTAGAAAGACTTGTTCACGTAAGAGATACTGGTTCACGTTAGAATGACAGGTTCACGTTAAAGAGACTTTTTCACGTAAGAGAGTTTGGTACACATTAAAAAGACTGTGCATATTAGAGAGACTGGTTAATGTTAGAGAGACAGGTTCACGTTTGATAGACTGGTTCGCGTAAAAGAGACTGGATCACGTAAGGGAGAATGGTTCAATATAGAGAGACTGGTTCACGTTAGAGAGACTGGTTCACTTTAAAAAGACTGGGCATGTTAAAGAGACTGGTTCATGTTAGTGAGACTGTTTAACGTTTGAGAGACTAGTTAACGTAAGACAAACTGGTTCACATTAGAGAGATTAATTCACTTGAAAGAGACTGGGAATTTCAGAGAGACTTGTCAATGCAAGAGAGACTGTTTAACGTTAAAGATACTGGTTCATGTAAGAGAGATTTGTTCACTTAAAAGAGACTGGGCATGCTAGAGAGACTGACTAATGTTAGAGAGATTGGTTCACGTAAGAGGGACTGGTTCACGTAAAAGAGATAGGTTCACGTTAAAGAGACTGTTTCACGTTAGCGAAACGTGGTCAAATTAGAGAGACTGGGCCACGTTAGAAAGACTGGTTTACGTTAGAGAGACTGGTTCACTTTAGAGAGACTGGTTCACGTAAGAGAGACTGGTTCACGTAAGAAAGACTGGGTCATGTAAGATAGACTGGGTCACAAAAGAGAGACTGGTTCACGTAAGAGAGACTGGGTCACGTAAGAGAGACTGGGTCACGTTAGAGAGACTGGTTAACTTTATAGAGACTGGTTCACGTAAGAGAGACTGTGTCACCTTAGAGAGATTGGTTTACGTTATAGAGACTGGGACACTTTAGAGAGATTTGTTGTTGTTAGAGAGACTGCTGCACGTTAGAGATACTGGGTCAGGTTAGACGGACTTGGTAACGTTAGAGAAACTGGTTCACGTAAAAGAGACATGTTAATGTAATGTAGACAGGTTAAAGTCAGAGAGACTGGTTCACGTTTAACTTTATGAGTCATCGAAATAAAAGTGATTTCGTATACAGGACACTATAAATGTAGTCAAGATATGTTGGTGCAATGAAAAATTTCTTAAAGCAAGAGATTTGGAAGAAATTAAAACATATAAGTTATTTATCATTATTGGCATTTTTATTAAATAATGCTTCTCATGTTTGTAACACTCTTTTTAAAGTTCCAAAATCTTGCGACGCTGCACAATTTCCATAACATATGTTAATTTTATAACTCTACTTAGAATTGACATTTTCCTCCAGAGTGTACCGTTCATTTGCTACACTAGCGTATCGACTACAAAGCCTAAATATAATAGTCTTTAACCGTATAGTACCATACGCAAGCCTTATCGATTGAATAACAAGTATTATCATTAGAGTTGGGTCGTAAATTTGCCAATAGCAATACCTACCAAGTGCTTATAACTGTATTTTGGTAGTAATAGATCATTGGCAAACCTCAGATTTCCGTTACCTTAAAAAAGTTTTACCTATAAATTCACAGTACAACAATCATCCTTATCAGTGATACAATGTTTATACTTAAATCTAAACTGCGAAATCTGTATTAAGGTATCCGATGTGTAATGAAAAAGTTCGTGTTTCCACGCCATTTGTCTTTAGGGAATATCGTCAAGCCTGGTAACCAAAATTTTACATCACTTGAAAATCAACTAATTTCAAATATGTTCTGACTTGAAATGAGGAAAATAGTGGAATATAGAATGTTGGACAGGTAGGGAGGCCATTGAAAGCCCGGTAAGGAGAACATGTTTATAACATTGAAAATGATAATTTATCCTGCATTTTTTTATATCAACAGTTGTATAAGAACGAACAAAGTTTGGATAACTTAACCATCTATCCAGTAGAACATATATTATTTACAGATAAAGTAATTAATTCGTATAAATTCAAAGCAAGATGCACCACAGAATTTATACGCTTGCAAACCTTATATAAGCTTAAACAATGATCACATATTTGATAAAGGTAATATAATATTAATACTTTTTTATTATTTAAAGAAAGAAAGGGAAGACAAGATCACATGACAAGACAATTAATGGGAACATAAAACTAAAACAACGTCGAACATTTTATATCGAGCAGTGTAATACTATTTGTGTTACTAAATGGTAAACATCGACTTCATTTTACTTTGTTATGCCTTCTAGTTTAATTGTTTACGCTTACTGGAAAAGGAAGCGGAAAATATCATTTTAATAACAGATTCAGAGTCTTAATTGCGCTCATATTGGTTTATTCAAGAATACAAAAATGTTCAAACATGCATTCCGCAATACTTTAAGTATGAAGACGTACCAACAATATGTTATAAATATAAAAGGCATATTTCAAAATTAACTACAAACAAGTAGTGGCAGAATATGACAAATAAACCTACTTCTTGAGAATAAAAACTCTGTGTACCGTTGAGACGCTGTTGGACGTATTTTTACCAGAGTTTTTGAGTATATTAAATACAATATTCGCAGAAAACTGCTTAATAAATGTCCTTAATACTGGATAGCATCTGAAATTAATTTCCAAACACGTAAATTTAAATTAACAGAAACCTCATCTAAATAGTGAACTTGCTGTTGTAAAACAGAAGGGGTTGTAATCATTGCCTTAATGCCGTGTTAGAATAATACAATTCCTTTAAATAAAAGAAAATATAGCTTTTTCAAGAATAATCCATTGGCCCTCCTCCTTAATCTAATATGAAAATCTTAATTTCTATACCCAGCATGTTGGCCATGACTTTCTACGTTATCTTGTAACTTTAAACCAAATCTCTTTAGCATGATCCTCTGCAATATGATTTATTTTTAAACTTATTATTATATTTGCTATACTCAGGATGTTGACCATGGCTTCCTACCTTATTTTGTTATTTGAAACTTAATCTTTACAGCATGTTTACCTCGACCTCCGACATTTTTTCGTTGTTTTCATATTTTTCTTGGAAATCATGTTAATGACATGTTTACCTTCTGTATACTTTAAAAACTATTTTTTGGAATGCTTATACCACGCAGGTTTATCGTGTTCCCGGAAACATAGTAGGTTACTGGGCTTGTACACTGTACAATGTATTAATTTGAAATACGGATGCGGAATACTTTAATTTGTGACTACCGGTACGTAATACGAAAACTAAAATCCAACATTACACATACAATAATGTGATTCTTTCCACTCTTGGCTGTTTCAAATAAAAGTAAAAGTTCAAAAACAAAGTTAAAAAAGTTACCTTCAAGTTAGGATACCTTCAGAACATAGGGAGATCCATTTCCAAAGAGAAAAATTCAGCTAATAGTTTGAATAAAAATTGAAAAATTATTATAATTGATTCACAATCTTTGCCGTAAGGTGTATAAATGAATGCTACGTAAAACATCCTCACTCAAAGCAATTACTTATAATACGATTCAATGTGATCGAATCAACACAATTGTGCTTTGTATAATAATTCTAAAACTTGTCTCATCTTCAAATAGATATGCATAGTTCTTTTCAAACTCAAGTAAAACCATTTTATTGAATTTATTACGTCTGAAAGATGATTTACTAGGTCGTAGTTCGCAGATTATAAATATTAAGTATTTAAATATTTGAATACCTAAATTTTGTTTGAATGGTTTTCTTTTTGTGTGTTTTACTTTAATTGATTCGAATTTAAACCTTTTTCTAAACGATGAACTAGACGCATTGTACAGACTGAGATTCATTAAGAAAGCGGTCGTCTCGATGCTCACCATAATTTGATCAGTATTAAGCTCTGCAGTGTTCAAATAAGGTTTTTGTTACATCATGTCATGCCGTAATGTTAAATTGCGATCCCTGGTAATCTCATCTAATTTCATAGCATTTGAAAGGGTATAGCTTAATAAAGAGAAATCATAAAAGACCGATATTGACAATTCGAGTTTGGAGAGTTTGAATTATTATTTTGTTCACCTTAGATTTTCCGTTGAAGGTAATCATACTTATATGAAACGATCTAAAGATTTGACCTTTCTGCAATCATTCTGTCAAAAATCTATAATCTGAATGAACTTGCAGTCTTTATTTGTGTAACAAGACTGTATTTGCTTATTGTATAATGCGATCAGGTACACTGTCACATACTGGAGTGATTGTATACATTAAGTAGGCGTACAAATGAGATATTTGATTTACTCTTATAATGCATTCGGCTTTAAGTGCTGGTTATCGATATTCTCTCATTAAAACTTCTTTATCAACTGATGTAATTATGGCATTTAAAATGGCATTTATAACCATTGAAAATCTAGATGAATAAATCTTCGTACTGTGTTTTGCTTTCTAATATATCAAGGTTTTCCCGAAGGTAGATAACAAATGAGTATCATTAAGTTCATTTGGCCTTTGCAACGAGTACAATTTAGCAAATTTAACAATAAGACTACCATCAGAATACATTTTATTCTTAGCATAAGCAATTAAGATTTTTGTTAGCTTTAATGATGTCCAGTGAAGTTCCTTGGTTGACTGAGACCACAAGATGAGCGCTGATATTCGCTTGCATTGCTCTCTGTGAAGTTTTGAAATATGTTCAGTCCATTATACAAAAGAAATAGCAGTTCTGTTATCCTTCATTTTGTTTCATCTCTTTATTTTTGTTGTCCTTTTCATCGGGTATATACAACTGAAGGATCGTGTAAATGCCAGAAAAAAAATGCTTATTGTTATCGGTTATCTTTGAAACAAAAAAGGCAATGAGTAAAAATGGGAACCATTACATAGCCACTCAGACAATCATATCTCTTATTGATATATGTGTGTACACGACTACATATGTTATGGATTAGAGATACTTGAATGGTATATGTATGCATCAGTATTGTTTGGTCCTGTACGAATCGACTGGAGTCGTTGATGTAAATGGGTAATCATAGGGTGCCCTTAGGCCTGATGATCCCTTAGATCTTCTGCGTTAGATACCAAATCCTTGTAAGTGCCATAACGATAAGATAACGGTCCAAATGTGACGTTTAAGTGATAAACCATGGTATAAAATTGTTACATAGATACTTTAAAGACCACATTACAAATTAGATTCATTAACAAGCCGGTGAAAATTGAGATACGTCAATAAATCCGTGATAATTTAGATATGTCAGTGAGACCGTGGTATTCAGATACGTAAACGATAACGCGGTAGTTGAAAAACGTCAACGCGCCCAGGATAATTAAGATATGTCAACGAGTACGATATAGTTGATAAATGGGAATGAGCCAGGGATTTTTGATATATGTCAACGAGCCCGTGATAATGGAAATACATCGACGAACCCTTGGTAATTGAGGTACGTTAACGAGCCAGTGATAATTAAGATATGTCAACGACCTCATGATTACTAAGATACGTTTACAAGCCCGTTGTAATAATATTCCTCTAACGAGCCTGTGATAATTGAGATATGTCAAAGAGCTCTTTATTTTGGGGAGATTTCAACAAGGTCATGCCAAATGAGAAACCCGTTGAACCCGTTAATAATGAGATGCGTCAACAAGCCCCTGATAACTTAAGTATGTTAACGAACACACCGGGCATTAAAATGTCATATACGTCAAATACCTTAAGAACTAAACTACAGGTAGTAAGGCATGAGCGTAAGCAGTTAGAAGTATACATTAAATATAACAAGGTATATGCAACAAATAGTTTATAACATTATTCAAAATTAGGGATGGAAACAAATGGCAAAATTGATATTCGAAAATTGGGTAATTCTTTTGATCGATACCAAAATGAATCTTTTGAAGTTGTAGTTAACTATTAGTATTCGCTATAGTTGTAGCCGGGGCCTTTGTGCCCTTCTTTGACAAAGCCGTTACATGTGACGGATCCTGATCCCTTAATTAACTTCTCACATTTCGCATCCCAACGAAAGGCAAACTAAATTAAACAAGCAAAACACAAAAGCAAATAATTTCAATTCCACTGCATTCATTTTTGTAAACAATACAAAATCAGACCGGCGGTGATCATAAATTCCCAGTTTATTGATGCTAATAGATAACAGAGGGATTTTCTGTAGGACAAACAGCCTCGTTCTAGGATTGACCTTAACTAAACATAACTATGGAAAAAACAAACCAACTCGAGAACAAGTAATATAATAAAACAAAAAACGAAAACAAACGTGGATTTTGACCAATTTATTGTACAACAAACAAGAACTATATCTTCAAATGATATACCATACAATTACATTTCAACTCATAAACGATAAAATGAAACACAGAAAACAGTTTGTGGTACGTACATGTAAGAGGCACATCGCATTCATATCGTCACGGCGATTTTAAATACATTGCACAACTTAACTGGAAGCGTCGGTGTACAGGCCGATTTCCCATGTCTTTAATTGGGCTGGAAATTCAAATTTCCACAAACATATTTGGAACTTGTTTGATGTCACTTGTCTTATAGCCAATTTTTGAAAACTTCTGGGACTGTTTATAATACACAACCATATGCCCTAATAGACTTATGACGCGTGTATAGTGTATTGTCATCACATACTTGTAAAAAAACAAGTCAAACGAATTGTAAACACAATTAAACAACAAATGTAGGCAAAAGGATTATTTTTTTATTTATTAAACAAAAAACATCGAATATTCGAATACCGATTTTGACATTCGAATACCAAACGTTTGATCGAATATTTGAATATTCGAATATTCGTTTGCATCCCTTTTTTTCAATCGATAGTTCTAAATAAACTAGGCTTGTCTGTGCAGTATTCATTGCGTTAATATATTTTCAAGTTTGCATTATTATAGAATATTAGGTCAAATGTGAGGTTGAGTACTTATAAATCGGTTAAATGCCCAGTGAACTTCTGTTTCACTGACCGTTTCACATTTGGTATATCTGTATTGTTTTGTATGCTGTGTGTTTATCATTTAGTGTATGTTGTGTCTTGCCTTTAAACAGAGTCACTGATAAATATTGGCCATTGGATTTGTCCCTGTAGATTGCATCTTATTGCCATAAACATTATAACCAATAAGCAATGATGTATAAATCATTTATTTGACATTATCTAAAATATATTGGTATTTAGTTTTCCCATTTCATTCACTGATATATGTTAGGGAATCAAGAACAATCTATAAAAATTGAAACTCCGCATGCCATCATAAGTAAAACAGAGCATTGTATTGATTGATGATCTAACTTCGCCTGCGCATCGACTTTCACCTAACAGTAACCTTACGATCGACCTGAACATGACGATTGATCGACCGATCTTAATATGACTATCTACTTTTATCTGACGATTAACCTTCACTTGACGATCGATCGACCCTTACCTGGCGATCGACTTTAACATGACGATCGACCTTAATATTGTGATCGAACTTTACATGACGATAGATCGACATCATCTGATGTTCGATATTCACCTAAGGATCACCTGACGATCGCACTATACGTAAATGTTGCCACCAAAGTCACTGTCATCTCGTACGAATTATGATATCTTATTTTGTGTGAAAAAGCTTAACAGTATGCATCGATATCAAACATTTATTACACTAATCTACCATGTTCTCGATGGCTGTCCATTTCGGTGTTAAGCTACCAAGTTATACATTTCTTGGTTCTAGGAGTACATGGTGTCCTACATTGCCTTTTCTAAAATCAATCCTTGAATTATTACGTACATCATGTTTACCGTGACCTCTGAAATGGTTTTGCCTGTAAAACTTTATCTTGGATTTCTTAAAATTAGCATATTTATCAAGACCTCATACACTTTATTTTTAAATCCAATTTTGGCAGCTTTATTTGTTGTTGTTTTTTTTCCGATGTTACTAACGAAACCTCACTTCAATATTTTCTATTTAATCATTTGTCATGACTGCTGGTACAGAATACAGAAAGATGGAAAAGTTTTGACATTATATACAAAATGGCTTTAAATCTAAAATCACATATTAAAATAATAAATGTTTTGGAAAGTTACTGTATTTTAAATAAAATTTAGAACTAATATATAAGCTTACCTGACCAGTTACATTCAGCACGACAACGTCATGTTAGCACAAACTGAATCCATCCCAAAGAGAAAAATCGTTTACAATGTTATTACATTCGCAGTCTCTTTTGTAAATAAGTTAATGAAATGGTTGTTTTGAAGGTCTATGAAGGAATGCCACGTTTTCAAGCAAAGCAATACCTTACACTTAACACGATTGAATGCAATTGACGTAATAACACTTTCGCTTTGTCAAACAGATATTAATAGTTCTTTCCAAAACCAGATGAATGCATTGGAACCCAATACAATCGATCATTGACACTAAATAATGACGAACCAATTACATTCAATATACTTTTTGCAAAAGTATGAAAAGAAATCGATTGAGATCTCCATTGAATAAGATTCGTCAATGTCTTCTATGTATATATAACCTGTGTCAATATTTAAACTTTTCACATAAATGTTTTTTTACAACAAGCTACCAAATGCAATTTTCCGATATGAATAAGTGTCTTTTTTCTTTTGTGTTTCCACCTGTGTGAATTGGGATACTTGTGTTTGACCACATTCATGTATCGATGCTGATATTTCAAATAAGCTGAAGACTAAACTGAAAATTATATTGCTCACGCCAACAAATTATTATAATTATTATCTAGATACAAGTCTAAAATGATAACATTGAATAGCTAATAGTCGTTAGAACGATACATATATTTACTATTTCATTTTATTTGTGCCATACATACAATATTTATTATTTTTACCTTGAGTTAAATAAACAAATAAACACAGTATAGGTGTTCAAATAAAGCACAATGCCACAGACGGGATACTTTAAAAAGGCTTCCTTTGACAGCAAATATGTATTGCATATATTATCAAAGCACAACAAGTTAATACTGCACGTTAACAGCAATAATGAAAGTGGTCAGTATAAAAACTATATTTTTTTCATATGCTTCACTACATTGTGGAGGTCTCTCAATACTGCTTTACGATTATGAATACCGCGGCTTATTGCTTGGTCTGTGTACCTTTGACGTTGAGTGGCGCTCTTTTAATGTCCATGAGGCCTGAGCATTGTACTTTCACACATTCGTTTGACTAAACTATATCATATATGGCTCGAACATGTATTACCCCATGTGCAAACAGTCTAAAAACTAGTATGTATGCATGCATTTCGATCACAATTTAAAGGGAAATGATACTGAAGTTTATATATATGATTTTACAATTGTAAAAATACATTTCCAAACCTAATCCTGGTGAAACACAAACACATTTTTTTATTAAAAAATGTGACATAAACATAATTATTAATTATACTTAAAATACGCAATGTCTAGCTTCTGCTATCATCTAACTTACGTGTATATGTGTTGAGACTTGGTATTTTTTTAAAGCAAATACATATCAAAAGAACTGAGATCTATTAAGTAAGTTTACAAAAATGTAAGTGATATGAGATAAAGCGTAAAAGGAGGAAGCTAAAAATAATCAGAATGTATTTGTGCACATTCAGAATGTTATCTCGGTGAGAGTGGTCATAGACACGTTTCAATGACGTAAGGTACAGAAAAAATATTTAATCTATTGTTTGAAATCGATACAACATAAATTCAAAAACAAGATAATTTACATTCTTCTTGAAACCCACATAAGCTCGTCGACATAGCTGGCCTTTGATTCCTCATATTAATTGTAGTGGCACATTTGCATACAGTATCAGGTGAATTTAATCAATGGTGCAACCTCACCTTCATACTGGACAACTACGACACAAACAAATTGCATCCCGATAACCCATAATGAATGAGACCACCACATTGGAGGTTACACACCACCATTGTTATTCCCTATATAATTCAATGTAAAATTATAACTTTTAGACAACATTTAAAGGCATATCGAGGGAATGCAGGCTATGATAACCACATAAAAAAACACTCTAAAATTGCTAAAATGACAGTTTTTTTCAAAATGACCTTTCAACTAAAGGGCAGCGGTTTATGCTTTAATCTCTACTCTAAATGAAAAATCAATTAAGAATAGATACTTAAGGTATAAAAGTTTCAGGAATAATGATATTTTTTATTTACAATGTATTGAGCATGCGAAAACATGTCGATCAATCATAAGAACATTTTTTATTGAGAATTTTCCACACAACGGAAGAACATATGACGCAATGGTGACTTCATTCCTGGACATGCTTGCTATCTTCTGACTTTCAAAAGTGCATAACACAAAATAATCGGTTAGGCGATACAACCTCATGATTACGAGAAGTTCATAATACGGCACTTTCGGCTAGACAAGCTACGCCCTGATTACCTGAAGTGCATAAAACGGCACTATCGGCTAGACAAGCATCTTCCTGATTACTCGAAGTTCATAATACGGCATTTTGGGCTTGACAAACTCCTGATTACTCGAAGTTCATAAAACGGCAACTAAGCTAACTACCCCCTGATTGCATGAATAACATACTACGGCACTATCGGCTAGACAAGCTACCCCCCTTAATACATGAAAAGCATAATACGGCACATTCGGCTAGATTAGCTACCCCCTGAATCCCTGAAGTGCATAATACGGCACTATCGGTTAGACAAGCTACCCACTGATTACCTGAAGTGCATAATACGGCACTATCGGCTAGACAAGCTACCCCCTTAATACATGAAAAGCATGATACGGCACATTCGTCTAGATTAGCTACCCTCTGATTATCTGAAGTGCATAATGCCTCCTATCGGCTAGACAAGCTACCCCCTGATTACCTGAAGTGTATAATGCGCCACTATCGACTAGACAAGCTATCCCGTAATTACCCGAATTTCATAATACGGCACTATCGGCTAGGCAAGTCTACCCCCTGATTACCTGATGTTAATAATACGGCACTTTCGACTATGCTAGCTACCTCCTGATTACATCAAGAGCATAATATGGCACATCCGGCTTGATTAGCTCCCCCGTGATTACATGAAGTGTATAATACGGCACTATCGGCTAGACTAGCTACCCCTGATTACATAAAGTTCATAATACGCACTTTCGACTATGCAAGCTACCTCCTGATTACATGAAAAGCATAATATGGCTTTTTCGGCTGGATAAGCTACCCCCAGATTACCCGAAGTGCATAATACGGCACTATTGGCTAGACTAGCCAACCCCCAGATTACCTGAAGTGCATAATACGGTACTAGCGGCTAGACTAGCTATCCCCTGATTACTCGAAGTTCAAAATACTGCATTTTCGACTATGCTAGCTACCCTCCTACCCCCACTCCTGATTTTCTGAAGTGCATTTAAGGGCTCTATCTGCTAGACAAGCTACCTTCTGATTACCAGATGTGCATAATGTGATACTTTTGGCTAGGGTAATTACTTCCTGATTATTCGAAATAAATAATACGTAACTTTCGGCTAGTCTAGGTAGCTCCTGTTCAATATTTGCAAATGTACCTTCGCTCAATGCATATAACCTTAAAATTTCTAATTACTTTCAAAATACATAATCATATTTGGATCATTAAAGTGTATTGTACAATGGCCAATAATATCCAAGCACTTGTTCCTTTAATTTCGTTACTGAAAACCAATAAGTTCGACCTAAAGCCAAACCAAGGTCAAAACAGTCGTGGAAAAGGTCTTCCATGCAAGCTACTACATGAGCCTTAGTTGTTTTGTCACTGCATACGCATAACAAAATATCATTGATATACACTAACCGTTTTGAATGCCTAATCATTGTACTTAAACATTTTATCGATTTAAAAAATATATAAAGTTTCGTAATTTGAATTAACTATACGGTTTGGTTTGCGACACGCAAATCTGGGCCTTATTATGTAAATTTTATTTTTTGCAATTAAATTACATTTCTGGCAGCAATACTGAACTATTTCATGACGATCGCGTTAAAGTTGCGATTTTTTTGGTTACCTGTTTCAAAGTAAGATAATGCATTTTGCATTTTGACATACGACATCAAAATGAAATAAAATTATTCAAATGACACGTATAATTAACGTATCACTATTAAAAATAGTTTAGTTTTAATCCTGACACAGAATCCTCATAGAACATAGCTAAAGAAAAGTGTTATGACTCAGTTTATAAGCATTGTTAAACAGACAGACACTACGAATGTAATCGAATTATGCTAGTGTAATGACTAATCCCTTGAAGCAAGGCATTTGGAAAAAAAAATAAAACACAATAGAAATTCATCATTTCAGGCATTTTATTGATGGTTTTCATGTTTGTAATACTCTCTCTGAAGTACCAAAATCTTGCGATGCTGCTCAGTTTCGATAAGATGTCAATTTCATAACTTTACTCCGAGTTGTCTTTTCCTTTATACGTACTAAGCTAATGTCTACAAGAACAAAAGATAATAATCTTAAACCGTATAATAGCCTACGCAAGCCTAATCGATTGCATGACAAGTATAATAATATGAGCTGGTTTGAAATTTTGCCTATTATTTCAATAACATCCGATACCATTTAAATGCAGTTGATATCTCTTTTAAAATCGTTTCGAGTTAAGTGCTAATAATTGTATTATTGGCAATCTACATCTTTTCGTTACTTTATAAATGACTAAGCAGCTCGTGGTAAAATTTACATCGGATAACTAAAGTACTAAGCAATAGGCAGTAAGTCAAACGTGTAAGCAGCTGGAAATAAACATTACATAAGAGAACTTTATCATTTAGCAATAGGCAGTAAGTCAAACGTGTAAGCAGCTGGTAATAAACATTACATAAGATAACTTAATCATTTAGCAATAGGCAGTAAGTCAAACGTGTAAGCAGCTGGTAATAAACATTACATAAGATAACTTAATCATTTAGCAATAGGCAGTAAGTCAAACGTGTAAGCAGCTGGTAATAAACATTACATAAGATAACTTAATCATTTAGCAATAGGCAGTAAGGCAAAGGTTTAAGCAGCTGGCCCCAATTTCTCGAAACTTCTTAAGCTTAACAGGCTTAAGTCGCTTATTTCAATTAGCCCAAATACATACTTATAATGGTTTTTGATAGATAAAAAATGGTTTCTTCTAATAAGCATACAGATTTTTCTTATATATTTTCTAAAACCACTTAAAGCTGTTAATATAACGCACATTACAGAACAACAAAAATAGTGATTTTAGCTTAATCCTGTTATAAAGGACTTAAGAAGTTTCGAGAAATCCGGGCCTGGTAATAAACATAACATGAGATAACTTAATCATTTAGCAATAGGCAGTAAGTCAAACGTGTAAGCAGCTGGAAATAAGCATTACATTAGATAATTTAATCATTTAGCAATAGGCAGTAAGTCAAACGTGTAAGCAGCTGGAAATAAACATTACATGAGATAATTTAATCATTTAGCAATAGGCAGTAAGTCAAACGTGTAAGCAGCTGGTAATAAACATTACATAAGATAACTTAATCATTTAGCAATAGGCAGTAAGTCAAACGTGTAAGCAGCTGGTAATAAACATGACATGAGATAATTTAATCATTTAACAATAGGCAGTAAGTCAAACGTGTAAGCAGTTGGTAATAAACATCACACATAAGAAGATAACTTAATCATTTAGCAATAGGCAGTAAGTCAAACGTGTAAGCAGCTGGTAATAAACATCACACATAAGATAACTTAATCATTTAGCAATAGGCTGTAAGTCAAACGTGTAAGCAGCTGGTAGTAAACATACTATGAGATAACTTAATCATTAAGCATAGGCAGTAAGTCAAACGTGTAAGCAGTTTTGAAGGTCGTAATCTTTTGTTTTCATGTATGAGTATGGACATTCTCATAAAGAAAGTCATGGAATGTGTGTGTGATTTTTGTTTTGTGTCTTTCTTATTTAGGGTCTGCTGTGCCCTGGAAGTATGCATTGAACAAAGAGGCACTGATGAAGGGTTGGCTACTGGGCTTGTTCATGTACATTTCATTGTTTTATCACATTTTACTCTTTCCTTGATAGCTGTGAAACTAACAAACCCTGCAATTGTTGGTTCCAGTAGTATATGACATCCTACAAGGATTTTCTTAGATTTTTTTTTTTAAATCTTTGGAAAACATGTAGCTAGGTTTTATCCCCTGTGTTTTTCAATGTATCATTTGGAAAACGGGTGTACACTAGAAATAAGACATATGGAAAGATTGAACAACTTCAAAATGATCTACCCAATGTTTTTAAAGAAGCATTAAACTCTAACATAATATCATTATGTTGTTTCATTCACTGTAGTTTTAATTTATATTTGCTTTAACTAAAATATCAGATTCCATAAACCATTAGCCTGAGGTGTTAGCAGAAAAATAATTCGAATCCAAAACAGCGAAATCCTCAATGGTTTGGACACAAATTAAACATAGTACTTGTTTCTTAATCTTTGTCGTAAAAGTTTATAAAAGAATACAATGTGAAACATATTCACGAAGAGCAATCCCTTAAATCAAATAGGATTCAATACATTCAACTTCAACACACTTGTGCTCTGTTTAAAAGTTATGAAACCTGTCAGATCTTGAAATAGATAATGATATTTATTCCATTATTATAATACAAATGATCCAATTTGAACCCATTACGTCTGAAACGTGATCAACTAGGGCGAAGTTTGTGATTTATATAAAACGTATTTAATATACACTTTGTAGAAAGATTTAAAACTCTTGTGTATAGGGTCCGTTGTTTACTTCTTTGATTGATATTGCTCACGTCATTAAATTTTCGGCGATACATTGTATTGAAATATCGATGAATATCTAAATGATGTTAGAATAGTAGTCTTTTAACCTGTTTGGCATGATTTGATTGTAATTAAGAACTGATTCATTAATAATCGATTAAATGAACACATTATATACAGAGATTCTTTATAAGAGTGGTCGTCCTGATGCTCGGCATAGTTTATAATTTAAGTTATCTGAAGTACAACTCAGATTTTATGGTTCATACCATCCGTAATGTTAAATTGTGACGCTCTGTGTCACCACATAACTTTATACAATTTAAACAGGTAAAGCTTGATTATATTTAATGTGTAAAGCAAACGACTGAAAGTACATTATGGATAATTTGTTGGCATTGTTTAAATTAATGTTTGTTCACCTGAAGTCGGGAGTGAAATATCATGTTCTTTTCAAGCTTTCACAATATTTACCAATAGAAACATTTACATAGTCTTTACGGAATGCCGTTATGGTCATCGCCTATGAATGAAATGATCTGAAACGCGATACTCGATAGTACGATGATGAAAACGCGAAATCACGAAACTACGATGTGAAAACGCGACAGTACGATGATTAAAACGCGATAATACGATAATGAGTCCGTGATGGTTAAAATACGTCAATGACCCCGTGATTATTGAGATACGTCAACGACACCGTACTGATTGAGATACGACAACGAGCCCATGATGAATGAGATACGTCAACGAGCCCGTGATGATTGAGAAACGTGAACGAGCCGTGATGATTGAGATATGTAAATGAGCCCGCGATGATTGAGATACGTCAACGAGCCCGTGATGATTGAGATACGTCAAGGAGCCCGTGATGATTGAGATACGTCAACGAGCCCGTGATGATTGAGATACGTCAAATGCCGTGATAATTGAGACACGTCAATGAGCTCGTGCTGATTAAGATACGTCAACGAGCCCATGATGATTGAGATACTTCAACGAGTCCGTGATGATTGAGAAACGTCAACGAGCCCGTGATGATTAAAAAACGTCAACGAACTGGCGATAATTGAGATACATCAACGAGCCCGTGATTATTGGGTTACGTCAACATGCCCATGATGATTGCGATACGTCAATGAGCTCGTAATGGTTGAGATATATCAACGAGCCATTGATGATTAAGATAAGTCAACGAGCCCGTGATGTTTAAAATAGGTTAACGAACCCGTGATGATTGAAATACGTCAACGAACCCGTGACAGATGAGATAGGTCAACGAGCCCGTAATAATTGAGATACGTTATCGAGCCCGTGATAATTAAGATACGTCAACGAACCCTTGATGATTCAGATACGTCAACGACCCCGTGATTATTGAGAAAGCAAACAACCCCGTGACGATTGAGACACGGCAACGAGCCCGTGATTATTGAAATACGTCAACGAGACCGTGATGATTGAGATACGTTAATGAGCTTGTTATGATTATGATACATCAACGAGCTCGTGATGATTGAGACACGTCAACGACTCCGTGCTGATTGAGATACGTCAACGACCCCGCGCTGATTGAGAAACATCAACAAGCCAGTGACAATTGAGATAACTCAACGAGCCCGAGTTTATTGAAATACGTCAATGAGCTCGTGATTATTGAGATATGTCAACGAGCTCGTGATTATTGAGATACGTCAATGAGCTAGTGATAATTGAGATACGCCAACTAGCTAGTGATTATTGAGATACGCCAACTAGCTTGTGATTATTGAGATACGTCAATGAGCTCGTGATTATTGAGATTCGTCAACGAGCCCGTGATGATTGAGAAACGTCAATGATCTCGTGATTATTGAGATACGTCAACGAGCCCGTGATTATTGAGATACGTCAATGAGCTCGTGATTATTGAGATACGTCAATGAGCCCGTGATTATTGAGATACGTCAACGAGCCCGTGATTATTGAGATACGTCAATGAGCCCGTGATTATTGAGATACGTCAACGAGCCCGTGATGATTGAGATACGTCAATTAGCTCGTGATGATTGAGATACATCAATGAGCTCGTGATGATTGAGATACGTCAACGAGTCCGTGATTATTGAGATACGTCAATGAGCTCGTGATTATTGAGATACGTCAATGATCCCGTGATTATTGAGATACGTCAACGAGCCCGTGATTATTGAGATACGTCAAAGAGCCCGTGATTATTGAGATACGTCAACGAGCCCGTGATGATTGAGATACGTCAATTAGCTCGTGATGATTGAGATACATCAATGAGCTCGTGATTATTTAGATACGTCAACGAGCCCGTGATGAATGAGATACGTCAATGAGCTAGTGATGATTGAGATACGTAAACGAGCTCGTGATGATTGAGATACATCAATGAGCTCGTAATGAATGCGATACGTCAGCGAGCCCGTTATGATTGAGACACTTCAATGAGCTCGTGATAATTGAGACACGTCAACGAGCCCGTATTGATCGAGATACGTCAACGAGCCCGTATTGATTGAGATACGTCAACGAGCCCGTGATGATTGAAACACGTCAATGAGCTCGTGATAATTGATGCATCTGAACATCACGTTATGAGCACGTCATGATTAGGATACCTCAACGAATTCGTGATGATTGGGAAACGTCAACAAGCCCCTGATGATTAAGATATGTCAACGATCCCGTGATGAATGAGATACCTCAACGAGCCCGTAATGATTGAGATACGTCAGCGAGCCCGTTTTGATTGAGACACTTCAATGAGCTCGTGATAATTGAGACATGTCAACGAGCACGTCATGATAAAGATACCTCAACGAGCTCGTGATGATTGAGAAACGTCAACATACCGGTGATGATTGAGAAACGTCAACATTCCGTTATCATTGTAATACGTCGACGAGCCCGTGATCATTGTGATACATTACAGAGCCTGTGATCATTGTTATACGTCTACGAGCCTGAGATCATTGTGATTCGTCATCGAGTCCGTGAAAAATGAGATACGTCATCAAGCCCGTGAAAAATTGTGATACGTCACCAAGTCCAAGATAACTAAGATACGTCTCCGAGCCCGAGATAATTGAGATACGTGACCTAACCCGTAATAGTTGTAATACGTCACCGAGCCCGTGATCATTGAAATACGTGAGCGAGCCCGTAATAATTGTGATCCGTCACCGAGCCCGTGATCATTGTAATACGTCATCAAGCTCGTTATAATAATGATACGTCAACTAGCTCGCGATTTTTGTGATATGTCAACACACTCGTGATCATTGTGATACTTCAGCGGGCCTGTGATCAATGTAATACGTCACCGAGCCCGTGATAATTTTACAACTTCGACGAGCCCGTGATAATTGTGATACCTTACCGAGCTCGTGATCATTGTGATATATCAGCGAGCTCGTGATCATTGTGATACGCCACCGAGCTCGTGATCATTGTGATACGTCACCGAGCCCGTGATCATTGTAATTCGTGACCGAGCCCGTCATCTTTTTGATAGGTCAACGAGTCCGTGATCATTGTGATACGTTAATGAGCTCCTGAAAATAGTGATACGTCACCAAGCCCGTGATTATTGTAATACGTCACCGAGTCTCTGATAAATTTGGAAGATCACGGAGGCCGTGATAATTGCGATACGTCATCGAACCCGAGATAATTGTGATACGTCAACGACCCCGTAATAATTGTGATTCGTCAACGAGCTCGTGATCGTTGTGATACGTCTCCAAGCCCATGATAATTGAGAAACGTCACCGAGCCCGTTATAGTTGTAATACGTCACCATTCCCGTGATAATGATGATACGTCAACGAGCCCGTGGTTGTTTCGTTACGTCACCGAGCTTATGTTTATTGCGATACGTCACCAAGCCCGTGATATTTAAGATAGTAGTGATACGTCAATGAGCCCGTGATCATTGTGATATGTTAATTAGCCCGTGATAATTCAGATACGTCAACGAGCCCGTAATAGTTGTGATACGTCAACGAGCCCGTGATATTTGTTGTACGTCACCGCGCCCGTGGAAGTCGTGATACGTTAGCGAGACCATGGTTATTGTGATACGTCACCGAACCCGTGGTAATTTTAATACGTAAACTAGCCCGTGATCATTATGAAACGTTACCGAGCCCGTAATAATATTGATACGTCACCGCGCCCTCGACAATTGAGAAACATCACCGAGCTCGTGATTATTATGATACGTCACGGAGCCCGTGATCATTGTAATACGTGACCGAGCCCGTTATCATTGTAATACGTGACTGAGCCCGTTAATATTGTGATAGGTCAGCGAGCCCGTGATCATTGTGTTACGTCAACGAGCTCGTGATAATTAGGATAGTCCACCGACCTCGTGATCATTGTCATACGTCATAAGCCTCTGATAAATTTGGAAGATCACCGAGCCCGTGATAATTGTGATACTCTATCGACCCCGTGATAATTGTGATACGTCATCGACCTCGTGATAATTGTGATACGTCACCGAGCCCGTGATATTTGTGATTCGTCAGCGAGCACTTGATAATTGTAATACGTCAACGAGCTTGTGATAATTGTGATACCTCATCAAGCCTGTAATATTTGCGATACGACAACAATATCGTGAACATTGTGGTATGCCAACGAGCCCGTGATCATAATTATACGCCAACGAGCCCGTATTCATTGTAATACGTCAACGAGCCCGTGAAAATTGTGATACGTCAACGAATCCGTAATCAATGTAATACGTCAACGAGCCCGTGATCATTGTAATACGTCAACGAGCCCGTGGAAATTGTGATACGTCACCGAGCCTGTGATCATTGTAATACGTCAACGAGCCCGTGGTAATTGTGATAGGTCAACGAGCCCGTGATCATTGTAATACGTCAACGAGCCCGTGGTAATTGTATTACGTCAACGAGCCCGTGGCAAGTGTGATACGTCAACGAGTCCTTGATCATTATTATACGTCAACGAGCCCATGATCATTATTAAACGTCGACAAGCCCGTGATAAAATTGATACGTCAATGAATCTGTGATCATACAACTTTTACAATACCATTTTATATGTGTCATCGATACTAAGCTGATCTTAAGCCAGGTATAACTTGGTACATGTTCATGACCTAAGGACGGGCGTCACTCTGTATAATACCATGACCTTAGGACGGACTTCACTTTGTATATGACCATGACCTTAGGACGGGCGTCACTTTGTAAATGACCATAAACGTAGGACGGACGTCTTACTTGTATATGACCATGACAGTAGGACTGGCGTTACTTGGTGAATAACCTTGCTTTTGGGAAGGACATAACTTAGTAAATGGCATTGATCTTCAGACGGGCGTCACTGGGTTTACAACTTTGTTCTTAGAATGAGCGTATCTTTGTTTATTGCCAAAAATACCCGTTATTACGTAAATGGGAACATGTAACGTCAGTTTGTTCCTTTTCGCGGTACGTCTGTCATTAAGGACTTGCGTCACTTGGTATATGCTTTTAGGATTGGTGTCACTAGGTTTACGACTTCCATCTTACGATCGGTGTATTTTGATTTATAAACATTGCGACCGGCGACACATGGTTTTTAATCTTTACCGCTTACGGGTCCTTTTATAAAAGCGATATTCCCGAAGACACCAGTTATGACGTAAGAAGTATCTTGCTGCGTCAGGTCAGTTCCATTTTACGGCATGTCGGTCATATATTCATTAGACGTATAGTAAGTTCCAAACATTTCTAAAAGTTATTGTTTTAAAAGACAGATGGACATGTTAAACAATAATATGTATTCCATTGAAGGCTTTGTACACATGACATGAAGAGCATAATACGGCACTTTCGGCTAGGTTAATTACCCCCGTAATACATGAAGAGCATAATACGGCGCTTTCGGCTAGGTTAATTACCCCCGTAATACATGAAGAGCATAATACGGCGCTTTCGGCTAGGTTAATTACCCCGTAATACATGAAGAGCATAATACGGCGCTTTCGGCTAGGCTACCTACCTCCTAATTACCTGAGGAGAAAAGGAACTTCACTTTGGGCTAGGTTAGCTACCTTTTGAGTATACGAAGTGCCAAATACGCACTTACGACTAGGAAAACTACATCCTGAATACATGAAAACCATTATACAGAATTATCGGCTAGGCTAGCATCACGAATACCCGAAGAACATACTACAACACTATCGACTAGGATATCTACATCCTGATTACCCGAAGTACGTAATAAGGGACAATCAAATAGTTTAGCTACTTCGTGATTACAAGAGTTGCATAATACGGCTCATTCGTTTAGGCTTGCTACCTCCTAATTACACGAAGTGCATAATACGCACTTTCGGCTAGTTAGCTACCTCACGATTAAAGAAAGTGCTGACTACGGCACAATCGGCTAGTCATGATAACTGATTGCCTGAATAGACTAGCTAAGTTCTAATATCCGAATGGCATAAAACCTTCTTTTTTTCCTTCCTTCCTTCCTTCCTTCCTTCCTTCCTTCCTTCCTTCCTTCCTTCCTTCCTTCCTTCCTTCCTTCCTTCCTTCCTTCCTTCCTTCCTTCCTTCCTTCCTTCCTTCCTTCCTTCCTTCCTTCCTTCCTTCCTTCCTTCCTTCCTTCCTTCCTTCCTTCCTTCCTTCCTTCCTTCCTTCCTTCCTTCCTTCCTTCCTTCCTTCCTTCCTTCCTTCCTTCCTTCCTTCCTTCCTTCCTTCCTTCCTTCCTTCCTTCCTTCCTTCCTTCCTTCCTTCCTTCCTTCCTTCATTCATTCATTCATTCCTTCATTCATTCCTTCATTCATTCATTCCTTCCTTCCTTCCTTCATTCCTTCATTCATTCCTTCATTCATTCATTCCTTCATTCATTCCTTCCTTCCTTCCTTCCTTCCTTTTCTTCTTTATTTCTTTGTTTCTTTCTTACTTTCTTTTTTACCTTCTACTTTTTGTTTTACCTTCTGTCTTACCTTTTTTTCTTCCTTTCTTCTTTTTTCTTTTCTTCCTTCCGTCTTTCCTTCTTTCTTACCTTCATTCTAACTTTCTATCTTTCCTTTAATTCCTTGTGTTTGTCCTTCTTTCTATCCCTTTCACTATTTAGAACCAATCAGTTCGACCTAAAGCAAATACAAAAATAATAAAATCGTTGAAAAGGTCGTCTTTAAAAACTACTGCATAAGCTTTATTTAATTTGTCACTGCATACACATGATTAAATATACTTTATTTACAATAAAACCTACATTTTCAGCCAATGAGATTGAAGATAGGCAATCATTAAGCAGTAGACTCAATCATTAAGAATGTCAACATTCGCGCGTGTTTAAAGGTCGGCCAACTGCCAATCATCCGAAGCACACTCCATGCGTCATGTTTGCGTCGACAATGTATCAGCCAATAAGGTTCTAGTCTTAGTCAGTAAGATGACATGAAGTGAATTCTTAATAATCAAGAAGGAGTAGTTCGCTACGCTCATTCCGCCTATTCTTAATCATTAAGAATTCACTTCATGTCAACCACTAAATAGACTAGCCATTTTGAACGACTGGTTATTGTACTTGAACAAATAGGTATGAAGATTTAACTCATTAACTCATTAAAACCTATTTAGTTTCGCAATTGGAAATACTTTTATTGTTTGAAATATCTCAGCCGCGACACGCACTTCTGGGCCTTAAGACGTATATTATTTATTTATTTTGTTTTGTTGTATTTTTCAATTAACTTGCATTACAGGGAGCAATATTGAAGATTTGATGAAGATTTGTCTTAAAATGCGTAATAAGTTTCCTGTTTTACAGAATACTCATGGAGCATAACCAAAGAAAAGTGCTTTGATTGAGTTTTATAAGCGTTGTTAAACAGGCAAGGCATTTGAGACAGACACTATATATGTGTCGAAATATGTAAGTGCAATTCTCTTAAAGCAAGACATTTTGAAGAAATTTAAACACATTACAAACACATTACAAATTCATCATTTATGGCATTTTCGATGATTTTTGTCTTTATAAATCTTTGTCCGCAGTCCCAAAATTATGTTTATATTTTAATTAAATGTGAAAAAATAGTAACCGAGAAATGGGTTGAGGACTAAATTGCGATTGAGCAGCACATTGAATATAATATTTTTTTGTTTTGCCTAATGTAAATTCGTTTTAAATTAGCTTGTCTATGCAGCATACAATCGAGATAACTCATATACAACATCGATGCGGCGAATAGAAGTGATCTCCCTTTGACGAATGAGGAATCACTTTATCTGGAGTAGGCCCACAACGAAAATATTTCTTTGTTATATTTTATAATGACTCCTGTTTATCACTTTATAATGAATTGATAGAAAAACGTCAGCCTTAACTCTATTGTAAATACTTCGTCTGTTGAAATAACACAAGTAAAACCATATCAATACCATTTTGTTATTATAAGACTTTTATTTCTGTCTATAACGTCTAAATGACGCAGTTATGGCCGCATCTATGGGATCATTTCTGAATCAATCTGCCAAGGAAAGAGGTCCTGAAAATATCATTCAAATCCACAAAGTATGTCTTTAATTATGATATAAATCATGTATTAACTTCGAGTTACATACAAAGATGCAATGTATAAATCAATAAATGCCACCATAATGGTAAAGACAAGTGGTTTTTAGAGACTACTTGAAGAGATACAAAGACACGAATGCATTTTTTTGTGGGCTGACACCATATTTTTAAGTTTGTTCGATTTTTCTCCTGTAATTCAATGTGCATATATCATACATCGGTTTAACCCTTTCATTATTCTAAGAAAGTTGACAATTCGAATCATTAAAATAGTGATTCATTAAATTGTTTCTCTTTTCAACATAAACGTTGGACCTCTTCAAAAAGTAATTTGTAATTTTTCCTTGCGTTGTTATGACGTCATATGATAAACAGTTTCCGGTTACGGAAGAGTCGTTCACTTTAGAATATGGGTGATATATAATTATTGTGAGGTGTTCTTGTTCTTATTAAAATAGCAACTCGGACAGTTCAATCTGCTCTTATTGATATGTGTTGTTACGACATAAAGTGTTATGGATTAGAGAAACTTGTAATGTTCTTTATTGTATCAATAGTAGTTCTTCATGTGCGGATATTAAACAAATATACCGGTTGATGTAACAGGAAGTCCTTGATTCCTGTTCTTTCCTATCTTGTAAATTGGAAACCAAATAACTTGTAAATACCAAAACGACAAGGCTATTGACAACATATAACGTTCCAGAAAATAATAATAAATGTGATTAAAATATGACATACATATGTAAATAACAAGCCATGAAAAATTGAGATATGTAAACGAGCACGTGATATATGAGATACATAAACGAGCTCCTGATAGTGGAGAAACGTTTACGAGCTTCTGATAATAAGGCTACGTTACCGAATCTATGATTCATTTATTTTAAAGAGCCCGTGATAATTGATTTTTGCCAACGAGCCCATGAATATGGAGATAGGTAAACGAGCCCATGATGATTGAGTTACGTCAACGAGCCTTGAAGATTGAGATACGTCAACGAGCCCCTGATGATTGAGATACCTCAACGAGCCCATGGTGATTGAGATACGTCAACGAGCCGTGATGATTGAGTTGCGTCAACGAGCCCGTGGTGATTGAGATACGTCAACGAGCCCCTGATGATTGAGATATGTCATCGAGCCCCTGATGATTGAGATACGTCAACGAGCCCGTGGTGATTGAGATACTTCAACGAGCCGTGGTGATTGAGATACGTCAACGAGCCCCTGAAGATTGAGATACGTCAACGAGCCCCTGATGATTGAGATACGTCAATGAGCCCGTGGTGATTGAGACACGTCAACGAGCCCGTGATGATTGAGATACGTTAACGAGCCGTGATGATTGAGATTCGTCAACAAGCTCGTGATGATAAAGATATCTCAACGAGCCCATGGTAATTGAGATATGTCAACGATCTCGTGATGATTGAGATACGTCTACGAGCCCGTGATGATTGAGATACGTCTACGAGCCCGTGATAATTAAGATACGTCTAAGGGCCCGTGCTAATTGAGGTACGTCAACAAGCCTGTGATAATTGAGATACGTCAACGAGCGTGTAATAATTGAGATACGTAAACGAGCCTGTGATAATTGAGATACGTCAACGAGCCTGTGATAATTGAGATACGTCAACAAGCTCGTGATGATTGAGATACATCAATGAGTCCGTGATGATAAAGATACGTCAATGAGTCTGTGATGATCAAGATACGTCTACGAGCCCGTGATAATACAGATACGACTACGAGCCCGTGATAAAGCAGATACGTGTTGCGTGAGGTCAGTTCAGTTTTACGGCATGTCCGTCATATATTAATTAAACGTATAGTGAGTTTCCGATATTACACTTAAACATTTCTAGAAGTTATTGTTTTAAAATGCAGATGCGCATGTAAAGCAATAATATGTATTCCATTTAAAGCTGCACTCTCACAGATTGAACGTTTTTTTTTTGTCTTGGAACGAGCCAATTTGTGCGAAAATCGATGGAATCCAATTGTATAAGACTGCAGACAAAAAATAAGGTCGCATAATTTTAAATTTAAGTTCAAAAATTGATGTTTTATGTAATTTTCTTAAACCTTTAGTAACGGTTTAAGCAATAAAACATTAATTTTCGAACGGAAATATGACATTCTGCGATCTGATTTTTGTCAGCAATCTTATATCATTGGTTTTCAAATATTTACGCAAAAAATGCTCTTTCCAAGACAAAAAATAAGAATGTTGTAAAACTTATTTATCTCTGAGGCACGATTTGTACACCTTTCTTCAGAAAATTTGCGTTTCAGAGTGTTTTCTCATAATAGTTGATTGTGAGTTGATGCAATTCATTAAAATATCAACATATTGAATAAAAGAGAGGAACAGAGAGTCAATGTTTTCCAGTATTTTCTCACCTTACTAAATAATGTCTAAACATGTTAAGTGTTCTTTTAATGTCCTAGTATTTGCACGTATCGTATCGTTTCAAATGTACATGCTATCACCACACCCATCAGCAGGACATCCATTTATTTGTCCTACATCGCATTGCCAATATTGTTTTGAGTAAAGCGTTTACTTAACCTGGCCATGCCGAAGCGATATTATGTTTAGCGTTATATTTCAATATACGACCAGAAGAAAGGACATTGAAAAGAAAACATGTTAGTTTCTTAGAAAACAGGCGCTAAATAGACTTAATCATGACAATTTAATTTTGAGTGCAGAAACAACTTTGTTCTTTTTTACGATTCAAAAGTCGAAACTCTTCCCCACCCGTCAACTAATGACGTTAAATATACAATTGTTTACGCTTGACCTTATGGTATTTCGCAAAAATAAGGATTGCATGAACATGTTAGATTTTAAATCGGCCTGAAGTAGACGAGACGATTGGTATATGCTAAAGTTTATTCTGTTTAATATAAATATAGAATACAATGTTTATTAAGATTGAAACATGAACAGTCAATTCACAAGTAAATAAGGCAATTCACATTCACAAAGATGTCTGTTATAACTACTCAAGTAATGGATATACAAAAATATTTAATTTAAACTCTTTAATATGACGTTTTGGCGAAAACTTTTTTTAATCCTTGTTAATATTTGATACAAGATATAAGGATAAATAAATGTTTATTTATAGTCTGTTGTATGATAATAAGAAACATCTGTTGATTAAGACCTTTAGGCCAATACATCGTATTAAAGAAAGAACACAGAATATTAAAACTAAAACATACAATTCAATCTGTGGAAAAAATGCTTATTTTTTAACTATTCACTTGTTTACATTTTCTGCAAATATTTATGTATGAAATGACATTCATCATAACATCACTCTAAACAATGTCGTAGTTGAGTATGTATTACTTCGTGATCTTAAACACTTTAATCACACAACCTTAAGCTTCATGACACGCTACGTAAAGTTTATCCTCCGTATTGCAGTAGTCCAAACCCTTAACATTATAGATCCCGTGACTCTCGCCCAGCAGCGTTGTCACGCTGCCACTCTCTAATGACACCTGATACACGATGTTTCCATAACGTTCACTGCAATAGAGATAGCCTGAACCGTCTGATGTAAGACACTTAATATCTGTCTTGTGATTCTTTGTATGAGTTGACTGCTGCTCCGTTCCATCTTTTAAATATCGTGTTACATCATCGTTATGGTAAACTAAAACGTCATGCCTAGCATAGCTGCAAAGATATATCTTAGCTTCAAATGTCGGAAAGTAATAATTTCCGTGTATGGTTTTCAGTACTTTTCCCTTTAGATCTATCACTTTTATATTGCGTTTGTAATATGCGTTTTGTATACAAACAAACAGCCTGTCCCCGGCACAGGCAACTACCTGACATTTCCCATCAACATCAATCATTATCTCACCGTCCCAGGACATCTGGTCAGTGGCAGACACGGAGATGAACTTAACAACGTTTCTATCTGTTATAAAAGCGGCCGCTCTTGTATCAGAGACTCGAATTATGCGACAACCATACATCGTGTGGGATATCGAGGAAGTGATAGACTGTGATTGTAGATTCAGTAATATAATTGAGTGAGTTTCTGTCATAAGAAGACTGTTGTACGACAGCAAGGCTATATCTTTAAAAACATCGAATTTCCCGCTTGGTAGGTTGATGTCAATTAGGTGACTGACAGTACGGGGAACATCTGAATCATGCTGTCTGGAGGACCTGGGGCTTGAAAAAAAAAATAATAATAATAAAAATAATAATTATAATAGTACTACTACTACTACTATAATAATAAATGTAATAATAATAATAATAATAATACTAATAATAATACTAATAATAATACTAATAATAATAATAATAATAAATATAATAGTACTACTACTACTACTATAATAATAAATGTAATAATAATAATAATAATAATAATAATAATAATAATAATAATAATAATAATAATAATAATAATGATAATTATAATTTGATATTATGAAACAACTATAGCGATACTCTATAATAAAAGAGTTTATAACGACAAATACATTTCATTTTCTTTTATGGATAGGTACTACTGTCATTTATTGCATGTCGTATGAATAAATTATCATTGATATGGATAACCGAACTGATGAAATTCGTTTTCAATATAAGGTAGTAAAACGTTCTATCAGAAGAAATTTGGAGTACGTTTAAATAGATAAGTATCTGTGTAAATATAACAAGCGAGTTTTAGTGCAGTGGTTAAGGTAACTGTTTGTTGAGTCCTGATGTATTTTAGGAATCCAATAGAATGTTGTTTAATTAATAGTTAAGTATTATTTTTATAGAACTAAAAGTGATATGAGTGTACATGATTTTTATTTATATACAATATGTATTTCAGAAAAAAATATATACAATTAGAAACGATAAAAAATACAATTCTTATTTATTGTAATAACCTTGTCTAAGATTTGTGAAGAAAAACACTGCTTGCGGTGTATTAATATTTGCAAAGATATAGCTTAATTTAAGGACCAATTCATAAATTGATGAATACTGTTGATGGTTTCCTAGTGCACGATAAAATGTGATAGAATATGTGTTTCAAACAGACATACGCAATAGGTTAAAGGCACTAAAGTCATCAAATGACAACATTTATATATTTTTTTCAACATTGTACACGATCATGCTATTGTAGTCACTTGATTGTCGTCGTCGTCGGAGGCGTTGGTTAAGTTTTGCGTTTAAGGTCACTTACATGGAAAAGTATCAAAGCTATCACTTTGAAACTGAGGAAACTTGTTCATCTAATACCCTTCTCACATTGTACCCAAAATGATGCTGAGTCTCACTTGTTCTTTGGGATAAAAATGATTATTTTTTATGGATTTTGATTGATTTGGAGAATTGGACATAGGTTCTTCATTTTTTGTTTGATTGATTTCATTTTCTCACAGACAATCGATGAATAATGCCTTCAATATATCGAACGAGTTTTTGAGTCACACATTTGGAAGGGTATGGGGAGGGGGTTGGATATTTTAGTATTTTTAGACTTTGTCATTTTTAGCTAGTCTGACGTTTTGTGCTTGGGTCACTTACAGGCAAACTATCAAAGCTATCACTTTCAACATTTCGAATACCTGTTCGCTATCAAATATACAATATGAAATAATTAAATATATAAAATGATAAAATAAGACGAGCGTTCAGCACCCACAGGCGGTGCTTTTGTTTCCTGTAGCTTCAAAAATAAAAACGTCGGTCAAAAGATGTGGGGCCAATTTTGATTCTATGGGCATGATTTGAACAAACTTTGAAGAGGGCCTTATATGGCGCCACATGGAAGGTCTTTGGCTTGTGGTTTGAGACAAGGAGATTTCCATATAGACTATGAGGGAAAAAGGTATTGCTCCACCCTCCAGGGGACATTTTGTAGACCATGATTTTATGAATGTGTATCAACTTACAACATTTCAAGACATATTTACACCTTGGCCATTGGGGCGTTTGGGAACTATAGCATTTTAAAGTTAGTTACAGAATCATTTTCAACTTTCGAACATAGCTTTCACTTGTAAAATACTACCCTTGTATTAAAGAAAAAGAATATTTTTTTTTTTCAATAATACATGACGTAATTAAACACTCCAACAGTTTTTCAGCTAAACAAAGTTGTGTCATGGCTCACTTTACTCTAATTTACTTTACTCCGAAACTTACATTATTTTATGACGAAAAACAACCATCAAACTAATCTGCATCTGTATGTTGACAATGCTTAAATTAAACTTCAAACTTCAGACAGTACTGTTGAAGAAGACATTATGCCTTTAGTTCAACTTTCACATTTATTAGTTCGTACACCATCAGAAAAGTATTTTGAATGTTTATACATATTAATAAAATAATGCCTGTGGTGAGCATTTGTCGTCCTTTTAAAATTTGCATTTTGCATTAGTCATTAATAGTTATTCGTACATTTTGTCTAGCGGGAAATTGTGATCCCGAGGCGAGGAGAGCTTTGAACACAGCGGCACTTTTTGTAAAAATAATGATAGAGGACTGTTATAGTTTATGCGGCAACCTAAACATCAGCGGTCTGGGCCTTGTGGTTTTAGACAATAATAATTTCAAAGTTTTCCCTATGTATGTCTACCCTATGTATGTCTATACAAAACCTGTGACCCTCGGGGCGTGGCCAACTTTTAGCCTAGGGGCATAACTTGAGCAACTTTGTAGAGAATAATTATAGACTGGTTATATAATATTAAGGGACTGGGCAATTTGTGTTTGAAAAATTTGGAAAGGGCACCACCCAAGGAACATCCCAAATGCAGTTTCATCAAAATTGTTAATGCGGTATATACGATTTTGCTTCCCGATCAATATACAAAACCATTATTCATCTATGTCATTTGTATGCATTTTTTTGTCAAAAATATTTGATTTGAACATTAATTGGAATATTTTGACTTTTTGCTGCCTGCCACTAGGCGATAATCACCCTAAGATGCGCATTACCACCAAAGAGCTGGAGGCCTGGTGAAACCATGCGCTCAATGGCGATTGTGAAATATTGCCTATCGCGTCGAATGGTTTCGCATAATGCCGCAAAAAGTATCATTATTATCTAATTATATGTCATGTGTGTCACTAGATATTGAAACAGCAATAAAAGACAAACTTATAAGGTATTTTATTGTTTTTTGACGTCATTTACCTCGTACCTGCTGATGGAAGTTCGTCCTCAGCTGAAATAGAGTGATAGTAAATGTCGAAGCATGTAGTGCACGTTACCATTGTTTAATGTAGCTTGCATTGAAAACATATTATATATTTGCTTACAGCTTCCTGATTGAAATGATAACACTCATAACGATAAACAGTGTTATTTTTTATATAAGCTTATAGTATTGAAAAAAGTAAATGGATTTTAGAGTGATTTACATCTGCAACTTAAAGAATTTGTTGTCAAAATATTTATTTCTTGTTGTTGTTTTTTGCACTATGTCAATTCATTAAATAATAAAATAACGGAGTGTTCACAATCATAATCCAAAGATTTGTAATGAATTGATCTTTTCGCCATTTGGAAAAGAGTTTTAGCTTGTATGTCTTTTAGAGAAAAGTCGAGGTTTTGTAGAAGCGTCGACATTGCTGTGTATAAGCGGAATCTTTAGCAACCTCAAATTAAACCTTGATCACATATTTCTAATTTACAAAGAACAATACAGACATGCATATAAAAGCCCATAACTAAATCAATGATCTAGTTATGGCCCGCTTTCGAATGAGATAACAACAGACATAACAAATTCAGACCAACGTATCTTTTGATACCTGTTGCCTCCGTTTTTATTCGACTTTATTCAACGTCCCTGAATGCAATTGTTACTTTGTGCTTCAGCAGTTCATGGTCATTGATTTTGGTGATGCAGCGCTTTAGGGCCGACTTATCAAACGTCAGTACAACGCGGAGTTTGTTTGATTTCACAAGAGCATGAATGAAATCAAAGTATTCGAACCATCGACGACTTTTGCCCAAATCGAATGTAAACTGTCCCGTGATGTGGAGAAATACCGCCATTGCCGCTCCCGCATCTAGATGTTTGATGTCATCTGGATTACTCATTACCAAACAATTGTTTGGTGCAAACTGTTCGGCTAATTGTTTTATGCAGGAACGGATGAGAAGCTCATTTCTACCCACAAGAACAACGACTCTTTCTTTCTTCAACGTAGATTTTGCGTCTTCGAAGACTGATTTCTTCAGTGGCACTTCTTCTATTTGTGCAAGATAGCAGGAACTCATTACTGAATGCAAAAAAGGCTGAAATTTACATTAACATTGTCCGTCTCAGGTTTCTAGCCTTCCTTACATTTAATAAAATAGTATAAATCATAACTGTTACCCTTTTTGTAACCATCTCTATATAACATCTAAATGGTAGTTTCATGTTACAAGTTGTGGGCGCGGCATTGTGTGGTCAGCAAACTTGACATGAAGGTTGGGCCTGACCATTACATGACCCCTATTGACTTTGGGGGTCATTGGGCCAAAAATCAATGTCACAGTGGCCTTTCATGCGAAAACGTTTACAAAGCTTCACCCAGTGACATCTCAATAATGCCTGGACCTATGATCATCAAACTTGGGATGGAGGCTTGGTCTGAGCAATAGATGACCCGTTATGGGTCACTGGGTCAAAGGTCACAATGACCTTGAATGATAAAAGGTTGTCCGAGTGATAACTCGACAATGCCTGCACCCATGGCCCTCAAACTTGATTTGGAGGTTAGGCCTGACCAGTATATGACCCCTTTGAATTTTGGGGGTCATAAGGTCAAGGTCAAAGAGCCCTTGAATGATAAAAGGTTTCCCGAGAGATAACTAACAATGCCTGCAACCATGACCCTCAACTTTGTCATTTAGGTTGAGGGTGACCAGTTCATGATCCCTATGGATTTTGAGGTCATAAAGGACAAGTTCATAGTCATAACTTATATTCATCATTAAAATATTGTCATATTTACTTATTCCCTGCTGCTAAGCGGATTCACCTTTTTATCTCAATATCTTCAAAATATCAGTCATCAACTGAACATGATTATAAACAATACCATCACACTTGAATGGTCATAATCTTACAACTGCCTCAAAGGCATGCAATGTCAATGAAAAATCAGCTTTCATTTTGGTCCATGCATATTTCATTCATTTGTCCAAGAAATCCTGACAACATGGTGCTCAGGGGGGGGGGGGGGGGGCATGTTTGACAAACATCTCTTGTTCAAACATTTTTAATATCGACGGGTCATCAAAATGTTTCACGCTATATACGTATGACTACTTTTCTAAATTCCTACTTATTTCACAAAGGTTAATCTATATATGCAACTCGATCTGTTTGCCTGCTCGTCTTGATTGTTTTCTGTAAGTTATGCACGTCTATCAAAAAACATTCTTACAATGGTTAGAATAAAGATATTACAGCTTATATACTTAGCAACATTTTTATTTATTTTTATCATGAAATTGACCAAGTACAGTTTAACCTTGTAGAGCACTGTGTGGCATCCTCTGACAATTTTGGCAACAAGACGTCGTTTGTCCTAAAGGTATACATATAGCAATTGAAAGTTTTTAATATTGTGTGATTACTGAACGAGTTGACGGGCATTTTGATTTTTATCAGCAAACATACTACAATTAAAATCAGCCCATATACTGAGAATATACCTAGAACCTTAACAGTGATAAATATAATGATGAAAAATACTCATAAAAGTAAAAAATAATATACCTTTTTATTACCCCATGTCTTAAACGAAATAAGCCGATCATGTCGTATTTTTGACTGCCATGATTTAATGTAATTTTGTTATACTATTTAAATTTGTCCTAAAATCAGAATTACCAGATATATCTGTGGTATTAAAAGAATCATCTAAAATGGACTTACTAGAGTAAATGATTTCCGGATGATTTACTGATGTTTCAGCATATGGTTCAACAATGTTTTGCAACACATCATGGTCCTTCGCGAACACTTCTTGAGCTTGAACGAGAACATCTTTCTTTGTCACGATTGCAAGCGTCAACTCTCCGGCATAAGCAGAATTCATTATCTGACATAAAACATCAAGCATCGCTCGCGCCTTTTGTGCGTCAAAATCGTGGACACCAAAAGGGTTTGTGCAAAGTATAAATTTTATCTCTGACGGATCAATATGGCGCCAATCGCTTGGGAAAGATATCTCAGCACTTACATTAGGTCCATGTGTATTTACGTCTTTTATTGCAGTCAATGCCACCTTCAGATATGATCGACCAACGGTCCCTGTGACAATAACATGTCGCTTTTGTCGGAGATAGTCTCGAATTTGTACAATACAATCGGGCGGCTCAAAATCATCCTGGAGCTCTCTATACATCGTTGAGTCAAAGAATTCTGAATTACAACAAGCAACTTTTCTAATTTACAAAGTTCTATGATACCTCATGTTTTACTATCTACTTAAGGTTTTACATGTTTGACTTAGCTATAATAAATCTTTCTTTGTGCTTTATTGTTCTCGTTGGGGTGAGTGCTTTCTTTAGTGTGCACAACTTATGATAATATACGCACAACAATGGATCTAAATATTAAAACACTGATTACTAACTTTTCACACCCGTGGTTTAAGTTCCATTGCGCATTTCTCTCAAGTCATATTTTGTGTTATATATTTGTTGTATTATATTTTCAATTGTACCTTTCATACACCTTAAAATGTCATCAACTGCTTTAAATCGCTTGACAACTGTGCCTGAAAAGTCCATTTGAAAGAAAAGGATAAGCAAACAAAGGAAAAATAACTGACATAATATCGCAAATACTTGTAATTTAAAATATAATATAATATAAAATTGTTCGTTATTATGGGTCGGTAACAATGCAAACGTCGTTTGAAAGGCCAAGATTTAAAATGTTTAAAATAACATTTTTTATTAAGTTTTGTGGTTCAATATTTAGCAAGCATAATTCATATATCTGCTGCAACATGTGAACTGTAATAAGGAGTTGAGCAGTATTAACGAAAAAAGATTTTATCCAATTTCAAATCAAAAGCATAAATATTTTCCCGGAAATGTTTAAATACAAATGTATATGAGTCAAATATATCAGAAATACCCAATCAGCATCGTCTTGAGGCTTTGTGGTGATTGTACCTATTTTTTTAAAAAAAATATTTGCATTTTTGTAACCAGGAAATTAAGTTCATCTACTATTTTCTTTCATTTGTTTTTGAAAAACTTTTTTTATTTGAAAAGATATCATCAATAAACTTTATAACCAATGTGATTAGGTAGTCGGGGGCACTTTGACACACACAAAAGTAATATCATTGACAGATTTTTTCGAAAGAATATGAATGCTTTTTGTACAAAATCTGATACAATCTTCTGTTGTTAACCTTCTTTCGTACTACTATTTATTACCCCAAAACATTTAACCAAGAATGAATGTTTAACTTCCAAAAAAGATGGTTCCTCAAAAGTAAATAAAACATGAACTTTTGAAATGTTTTTTTCTTTTTGACTTTCCTCACCCACTTTTGCACTATGGCCGGCCCTAAAAGAGCCACCAACTCAATGTGGATTAGGAGAAACCTTGATCAAAACATGTATATACTCTCTATTCCTATATTATGTTTTCTGTAATCTGTTGTTTAAATCCGGGTGAAAAATTTGAAACGAGTTGGCTAATACTTTGTTCTATTGACCTCCATGTATTTTCAAACTCTTGCTCCGATAAGCTTTGTAGCTGATTAATATGCTGAAGCTTGTTTCTTTCAGTCCGTATCTGTTTAACGCTGGCTTCCACGTGTGGTGGCAAACTATAAATGCCAAGAAGCAAACACGTTGTGGCAGTAATGTCCCATTTACTTTCGTCAATAGGACCTGAGTTGTAAATCTTCTCATAAATATGCTTCGGGAGACCTCTTAACCGACGAACAATTGGTTCCTTTGCTAACATGTACTGTTGGATATCTGTAAACGTCGTGGACGTATCTGCCCTTGCAAAAAACAAGAAATGCTCTCTAAGGACAGGCGTACAAACATCGATGACCAATGTGATGAGGCGGTAGTAGCGATCGGCCATCGTTACGTTCAACCGTCCCTTCCACTGGGATCTTAATCAAAATAACATAGATAAAAACATAGATAAAATAAGTACAAAATTCAGCAGCCTACCACGAATAAGACGAATATTATAATTAGAGGTGAAGACAAAGGCCTAACATTTACTCGACGAGAGACATACGTAGACACACCACATATGCATAAAATTACCTTTATTTATAAAATGTATAGGTTATCCTATTTGAACGGGTAAATATTTAGATGATTAGATGATTACGGGTTGTTTATGAGTACTCAACCTCACATGTGTTGAATAACTTATCAACGAACAGCATGCTTCTCCACACTTCATGATAAAAATCCTCTTGAGCTAACATCAACTTGAATACAATGACGTTACACGCAACACAAATCAAATAAACTGATAAACTAAGGTACTCCAAGTACACAGCTACCAGATAAAATCACAAGCAAACGAAATAATCTAAGCAAAGCAACAATGCAATCCGAAGTAGCTCGCTTAAATAAATCTTAAAATCCGTGTTAAGATTTAACAATGCGTGCGCATGTAATCGCATCATAGTGTGTCAATGTGCACACAAGAAGATAGAACAAATAAATAAATTAAAACACGAGTAATCATACAGTCACCTGTTAAGGATCTGACCCTATTATATTTTTGATTAGGTCACTGTCGGCCTGTCCCTCTGAGGCTCTTATTCACAATCACTAATTAAACCCTAACCGTAACCCCGGTACACGTCCCTGTGAAATACGCTAAGCATAGTAAATGCATAACTTTTTGTAGCAAATTGGACAAGGCTATTATAAATAATAGAAGGAACACTATGGTATTTCTGACAAATTTGGCCGATGTTGAATCTTATGGCATCTGCCATCCTCTAAGATGCTTTTGTTGCTCGTATTGTGCATGCTATTTAAGTAATGCTTTATGAAAGAAAAAAAAACATATAAAAATGTCTGAGTTTTACGAAGTAGGTTGTAGAAAAAATAAGCTAAGTGATATGAGATAAATATTCGACAGAAAAGAGGGTAAAATATATCAAATTGGTGCATGAGCTCATAACTGCGCATTAAAATATCTGTTCAATTGTCTCTTAAAACAGAAAGCACATGAACCGACGTTTACAACTGGTTCTACAAATAACGTCGCTAAATGATTAAAACGATTAGATACATTTACGCCGTTATAAAGTGTGGTACATATTGATGTATATACACTGGGTATATACTGAGTACAATATACTGGATAATACGACTGTATATCAGGCCTTCAACATGAATAACGCAACGCCTATATTTTTCATATAGGGTCACCAAATTAATATCGTACCAAAATGGCGTCTATTTTCCGATTTCGAATAAAGAATGAAACATTTAAACATGTAAACAGGTTGTCGACGTGATATAAACGTTACCGAGTTAGTAGGTGACCCGAAATGGGATATACGGGTGTATATCCCATATCGGGTCACCTACTAACCCCATAACTTTTAATACCATGTTCCACATGTTACAGAAACAAAAATCACGGAATGAACAATGATAAAATAATGCCACTTTAAAATAGAACATGTACATCTTAAAATTACAAAAAAAATCAGTCTGTTTGTGACCTTAACTTTGAAAACCCCTGGATAAATTCTAAACAACCAAGTGCTTTAAAAATAAACATTAATACTAAATATATTTGGTGATTTTTTGTTGTCATGTTTAAAGCTTAAAAATTCTCTATGCTGAAAGTATATCATTTTGTTAAACGGTTCTAATGCATAATTCCCATCTGATACATGTTTATGATGTTTAATGGTCCAAAAGGAAATCTATTAAATGTTAATTCATGTAGCATGTTCCTTTTAGATGATCAACTTTTTATTTTTGACATTATAAACATTTCGTTAATTACGTACCTTTGACTGAAATATCAATCACGCACAAGCGCCCAATGTCTCACTCAGACATTAGGTCTATTCAATATAAAGTTATATATGCACATTATGATTTTATTTGTTTTCACCACATCGACCTAAATAGATATTAGATATGGCAAAGCTAAAGAATACCACCTGGGCAAGAAAACCAATTTAAAACTGTTATTTGCTAACTGATATCCTTGACGGTGACTGCAAAAGGATTTTAACGACATCAGATAAAACATAAAACAAACAGCCAAATGTGTGCCACATCAACATAATCATTAAATGTTTAAGCTAAGGCTAAAACGAACCCCGACCGACACTATTTGTTCCTCGCCGACACTTATCTTTTTTCTAGGCATAAAGGTAAAAACTAAAGCATTATATGTTTTGTCGTTATTTTCGTTGTTTCTCTTTTAATGTTCCCGGAACCTATGCCATCCGGAGAATAACCTTTTATTCCTGATATGTACTACCGAGACGCTTTGTCAACAGGACAACGAAATGGCGGTGACAATATGTCAGTGGACGTCATAAAATGTCCACATTTTGAGCGCATAACTGCTTGAGATATTTTCTCAACAGCATTGAACTTTGTTTTAAAGCGGAGTTCGGCGAACATTTCACCCTGTCCGATATTTTCTATTTGGCAAACGCTTGTTAATTGGGCCAACAAGTGGTTAATCACAGGAGTGTTATTTAAGCTTGTTCTATGAATACTTTTTTTCTAACACTTTGACTTTGCGTATATCATGCAGGCTAACTGCTAGGTTTCAATACACATTTCATTAACTGTTACATTTAATTATTCGCAATTATCAATGTTTATTCCCGCTTAATTTAGGTTCCATCAACTGAAATCCAAACAAACACCTATGAAAGTTAACTTATAAACGGCTGTATTGGAATATGTCGGCTGCAAAAGGTACAATTTGTGACGTCATTGATTAGATCAAAGGCGCACCGCAATGTTTTTTTATTTAAATCGGTATGTATAATACCGTATGATCCCATTTTTCTCCCACAATTGCGTCTATGCTGGTAGGAAAATACCATACGATCAAAAATCAATTCACTACAATTATGAATGAACCATTGATTGAACGAAAACAGATAGATAAAATAAATCTATCACCGTGTTACCTTGTTCGGTTATGTATTTTTAAACCTACTTTAAACACATTAAAGAGCCCACAGTTGACAAGAAAATCGGCGAATTTCTTCAAAGAAATTAATCATTTTAGGTAATAATTGACTATTTGGCTTGAACATTATCACATATTTGGAAAACTTGAAGTGCTGGATTTGCTTTAAAAATCGACCCCGTCTTATAAGCGAGTCTATACAAAACTCCAGATTTCATGAGCAAAGTTAGGGGGTCGTCTTATATGCGGATCACCTTATAGGCGTAGAAATACGGTAGTCGAGAGAAAGGTTTTGATTTCAGACATTTGACAATAGTTTTTTTCTGACGTTTTGTAAATTATGAGAAGCTTAGATATTAGATCAAAACTGTGAAATAGAAAAAAATAAAAAATAAAATAAAAATACTACCGTGCAGTTCTTAAATATAAAAAAATATGCTTTTCAAATTGACATAATATTATTAGTAGTGTCGTGTGAATGTACATAACATGGGACAAGAAGGGTGGGACTGTATATTTCAGATCCAAAAATCAGTTTGGACTTTTGCGTAGTTAACATGCATTAACAACTGAACTATTTAATCACCAATCATAACACGGTTGCAATTTATCAGGTTTGGCTATTGCAAAAAACTATTTATCTGTAATCTTCTAACCTTGCCAGAGTTGCCGTATTAGTCAGCCGTTATATATACGCGTTTGTCTCAGCCAGTTTACATGTGTATACTTACCATTTCATAAGCAGTAAATTACTTCAACAACCACTAAATGAATGTTCAAATGATAACATAGATATATGTATGTAAATACATATCTTAATTTTGCGTACGTTGAACATCTTCAAACTGTAACTGATTTGATATGTGTTGAGGGTCTCTTCAAGCCATACGGTTGTATATGTACAGAAACGATTTTATTCATCTTATCTTAATAGTCATAGCTTTACTTATTTCAAAAACCAATTTGCTAATTATTTCCAAGTGCATTTTGAATTAGTAAACAAAACGGTACAGTTGATCTCACACTTAGTACGTCTACTACGATATATAATATCAAACTAAAATAGGAACGTGAACGTAGGGTCATTCGAACTGCACAGTGGACGTCAGGGGTCATTTGAACAGCACCGTGAAAGTGATGCGTCATTAGAACAGCACCATCAACGTCGACAGTGTAATGTTGTGCGAATAGAATTAGTAGCCGCCCAAATGAAAAACCAAATAGAACCCATAGAGGTATTAAAGAGGCAGTATGATTTAGACTGTTGATGTACTCACACGTAATACACTTGTAGAATACAAGTTGTAAAACTTGAAGTGTCTTTATTTCATACTAAAATCGAAAAATTAACATTATTATTTGAACGAATCCGCGAACAAAGTCGAAATTTAAAGAGCAGCATGAAAGGGAGGTGGCACTTGAACCGCACCGTGGACGAAGGCGAAATTAAAACAGCGCCATATATGAGAGTTGGCATTTGAACCGCACCGTAAACGGAAGTTCGTATTTGAACTGCAACGTGAACGGGAGTTGGTATTTGAACAGCATCAAAATCGGGAGTTGACTTTGAACCACACCAAGGACAGGAGTTGGCGTTTTAATCGCACCATGGACGGGATTGGTCATTTTCCCGCACCATGGTCGGGAGTTGACATTTAAACCGCACCGTGAACGGGAGTTTGCATTTGAACCTCATCGTGATAGGGTGGTGGAATTTAAGCAGCACCATGAACGAGATTTGGCATGTAAACAGCACCATGAACGAGAGTTAGAAATTTAACAGTACATTGAACTTGAGGTGGCATGTTAATTCCACCGCGAACGGGAGTTAGCATCTGAACCGCACCTTGGACGGGAGTTGCCATTTAAACCGCACAGTGGACGGGAGTTGGCTTTTGAACCACAGCATCGACGGGAGTTTGCATTTGAACCGCAGCGTGAACAAAAGCGGATTTTAAATAGCACAATGAACGGATAATCGCGTTTGAACCACACCGTAAAAGGGAGTTGGCATTTGAACCGCACCGTGAACGGGAATTGACATTTAAACTGCACCAAAAACTAAAGTTGGCATTTAAACCGCATCAATGGATGGAATTTGGCATTTTAACCACACCGTGGACGGTAGATGGCATTTGAGTCAAATAAATGGATGGGAGTTGGCAATTAAACTGCACCATGAAGAGGAGCTTGCATTTTATCAGCACCATGAACGTGAGTGGGCATTCAAACGGCACAATTAACGAGAATTGACATTTGAACCATCCACCAATGACGGAAGGTGGCATTTTTACCGCACCATGGACGGGAGTTGGCAATTCAATCGTACTATGAACTGGAGTTGGCATTTGAACAGCAACATATACGAAAGTGGTCATTTGAACCGCACCATCGACGGAAGTTGGCATTTAAACCGCACCAAGGACGGGAGTGGTCACTTGAACAGCACCCTGGACGGGAGTGGTTATTTGACCCGCACCAAGGACAGGAGTTTGCATTTGAAGCGCACCATTAGCAAGAATTTGAACCACACCATGGACGGGAGTTTGCATTTTAACCCCACCATAAACGGGAGTTGGCATTTGAACCGCACCATGGACGAGATTTGACATTTGAACCGCACCATGAACGGGATTTGACATTTGAACAGCACTATTGACGGGAATTGGTATTTGAGCCGCACAATGGACGGGAGTTGGCATTTGAACAGCAGCATAGACGGGAGGGGGCATTTGAACCGAACCATTGAAAGGAGTTGGCATTCAAACCGCTTCGAGATCGGAAGGTGGCATTTGACCCGCACTATAGACGGGAGTACGCATTTGAACGCACCATGGACGGGAGTTGCCATTACAACAGGGGGGAGGGTATTTGAACCGTATCATTGAAGGGAGTTGGCATTTTAACCGCATCGTGATCTGGATGTGACGTTTGTACCACACCATGTACGGGAGTTGGCATTTGAACAACACCATGAACGGAAGGTGGCATTTGAAGAGCACCATGGGCGGGAGGTGGCATTTGAGCCGCCCCTTGGAAGGGAGTTTGCATTTGAACAACACCATGGATTGGAGTTTGCATTTGACCCGCACCATGCACGGGATATGGCTTTTGAACCCCATCATGGACCTCATTTGGCATTTGAATAGCACTGTGGACGGGAAGTGGCAGTTGAACCGCACCGTAGATGGTAGGTTGCATTTGAACTGCACCATAGACGGGAGGTGGCTTTTTAATCGCACCATGATCGAGAAGTGGCATTTGACCAGCACCATAGACGGGAGGTTGCATATGAACCGCTCCATGGTCGGGAGTTAGCATTTAAACTGCACTGTGATCGGGAGGTGGCCTTTGACTCGTTCCATAGACAGGAGGTGGTATTTTGATCGTACCGTGATTGGGAGGTGGCATTTAAACTGTACCATGGACGGGAGTTGGCATTTGACCCTCACCATGTACGGGAGATGGCATATAAGCCCCGCCATGGCCTGGAGTTGGCATTTTAACAGCACCATGGACGGGAGTTGGCATTTAAACCGCACCCTGGATGGGAGGTTGCATTTGAACCACACCTTAACTTGAGGTGGCATTTTAACCGCACCGTAATCGGGAGGTGGCATTTGACCAGCAACATAGACGCGACTTGGCATTTGAACCGATCCATGGACGGGAGTTGGCATTTAAACCGCACCGTGATCGGGAGGTGGCATTTGACCCGCACCATAGACGCGACTTGGGATTTGAACCGATCCATGGACGGGAGTTAGCATTTAAACCGCACTGTGATCGGGAGGTGGCATTTGACCCGCACCATAGACATGAGGTGGCATTTAAACCGCACCGTGATCGCGAGGTGGCATTTGAACCGTACCATGGACGTGAGTTGGCATTTGACCCGCACCATGTACGGGTGTAGACATTCAAACCGCACCATAGACGGAAGTTGGCATTAACACAGCACCATGGACAGGAGGTGGCATTTGAACAACATCATTGAGGGGAGGTGTCCTTTTAACAACATCATGGTATGTAGGTGGCATTTGAACGGCACCATGGACGGGAGGTGGCATTTGAACCGCACCTTGGACTGGAGTTGGCAGATGAACAGTACCATGGGCGGGAGGTGGCATTAAAATAGCATCATGGACGAGAGGTGGCAATTGAACTGCACCATGTACGGGAGTTGGCATTTAAACCGCACCATGGACGAAAGTTGGCATTCCAACAGCACCATGGACGGGAGGTGGCAATTGAACAGCATCATTGACGGGAGTTTGCATTTGAACAGCACCATGGACGGGAGTTGGCTTTTGAACAGCATCATGGACGGGAGGTTGTATTTCAACAGCACCATGGACGGGAGTTGGTATTTAAACCGCACTGTGATCGGGAGGTGGCATTTGAAACGCATCATGGAAGGAATGTGGCATTTGAGCCGCACCATGGACGGGAGAGGACATTTGAACCGCACCATCGACGAGAAGTGGCATTTGAGCCGCAACATGGACTGAGCTTGGCATTTGAACCGCACCATAGACGGGATTTGGCATTTGAGCCACACCATGGACGGGAGTTGGCATTTGAACAGCACCATGGACGGAAGGTGGCATTTGAAGCTCACCATGTGCGGGAGTACGCATTTGAACAGCACTATGGACGGGAGGTGGCATTTGAACCGCACCATGGACGAGAGGTGGCATTTGAACCGTAAAATGGACGGTAGTTGGCATTTGAACCGCACCATGGACGGGATATGGCATTTGAACAGCACCGTGAACAGGGGATTTGTTATCAGACTTTAGTCGATGGTTATGGTTTAAACCTGTGATGGTAAATTGCCTTAATGCTATTTACATTGCAGTTTTTAAAACTGTTTCTGTGATCGTCGCTGTAAACAATTGCATGCTGATGTTACCTATTCGTTATTGCAACTATAACGAAATCTGCATAAATTAAAGACGTGTAACTATGAGTGAAAAGGTAAAGCATACCAATTCGGACAAACAACCATGGTCTCATTGATATTTGTGTTCATAGCTACAGGTGTAAAGTCTTGGTAAAGAGACACTTGCTTGGTACATGTTTGTATCAATATGTATTTGGTCAATAACAAATCGCCCAATTGTATTCGCTTATATAAGGACTTATAATAGAGTTTCATAGAGTTGTCTTTTAACATTCAGATTATTTGCGTTAAACTATAATATTGTTAATGAAGAGACATGTGATAGTGATAAATAATTAGACAAAATTTTACAATTTAACAACGATATTTCAACAGGAATGGCAATATCTACTGTGATATGGTTTTTTTGATAAATTTGAAATACAATAAGCAGTTTAAGTATTATGATAAATTATTTTATCATATAATCACTATATAATTCCTTGTCTTGTTGTATGATCATTTGATATGTATCCACGATTCTAAGCTGGGCCTCGTCTAAATAAAGATCGTAAGGCTTCAGTCGAAAACCTCGATTGAGCTGCGTTTTTATAAAATATTGTAAGTCCATTAATCGGACATATTCTCTCCTTGAGCTGACTGTGTGAATGATCTCTCTTCGAGGTTAACGACTAAGATATCTTATTGAAAAGGGGTCAGATCTTAAGAAGTGCCTTGATCACTCACGGGTCCTATTGTTTCTCGTAAAGGAGATATCGCCGATATTACCTATGTTGTACCAGGCTTTCGTTCATGTACATCATTTATGAAACAAGATGTATCGCGCGTTCCCGAAATTAGACTTGAATATTGCAGGTTACTAGGTGTATAAAGGAAATATGCACTTTTAAATAATTAAATAAAATCTTTTTACGGCTCCTTCTCGATTAATGCCCCTCTATGATTACTACGTATATATATCATTGGCACAATTTGTATACATTTCTTAGGTTTGATTTCTTGCAAATGTTAATATGAGAGTTCTTTGCTCTTTCTGCCAATATTTTCAGAATTATAAAGTATTTTTTATTATGTCCTCATTTATGCATCGTCCTTGTATTTATTTAGTATTTCTACTCGTTATTCCATTCATTTATATCGGCTTTACACTAGTTTACAGTTTTTGTACAGTGGAGGCATATCGTATCGTATCTGCCTATTATCACCACACACGTCAACAAGAAATGTGTGTTTTATGACTGATGCCTCTTCATCGCCTTGTTAATGTAACAGATAAAGTGTTACCGCTTAAGGTGATTTAATAAGGCCATGCCGAAGAAATTATATGCTTAGCGTTAGGCTTAAAACCCAACTGAACCGGCCAGGAAAAAGGGACATAAAAGAAATCAACACCCTACAGTTCATCTGATAATCAGCGCTAAGCGGTCTTTACCATGCAAATTTAATGATGATTGCAAGTCCATAGGTCATTCAATGATAAGAACGATTTTAGTTAAATGTCGCGTTTTGAAATAGTGCATGTGTTTCGAAAGTTTAAAAGCCTACTGCCGTCCCGCGATGACGCTAACTATAAAATAAATAAGCATGGCCTTATGGTATTTCGCATCTAGTAGGGATTGCAGGAACGAAAACGTTTTTCAAAATCAGACTGAAATAGACGACAAGGGTAATCAAAGAAAAAAAGTTTATTCCGTTTAATGTTAACAAAAGCAATTGATATTAAGCTTTATACTTGCACATAAAGTTCAAGCAATAATGAAGCAAACATCATATATTTGGTATGTACATTGATAAAGAAATTGAATGCCTAACATATTCGATTGGTTATTATTTAAATAACGACATAGAATAATATAGAACATTGTACATGTACATACGTTGCTTAAGATCTGCTCTTGTTTTTATTCCTAGATAAATCAATCACACAACAAAGATGACAATATTGACATCAACATTACTTAAATCGATGTTAATTCAAATGTTGGTTGAGCTTTGTAGAGTATTATCTTCAAGTATAATTATGGATCAATTCTTACAAATGCTTACATGTACAATGTTTGCATAATATAAGGACCAGCCCAGTATTCAAATATTCGAATATAAACCCTGTTCAGAGGCACAAAGTAAGGGACCAAACGATATTGAACGAGAGATACTCACGTTAAAACACTACAAACAGACAACACGACCAATAAAATAGCTTTGAATGATAACATTACCGCCATGGAACTTCCAGTAAAACACGAGGTCACATTAACACGAGTTCACTGGAAGTTTTTATTTGTGAATAACCACACTCATATCCAAATATTTATAGATAATTATAACATTTAAAACAAAAGCCTCATAGAAGCCAGCATCAAATGGAAAATAAATTGACGAAATAATGTAAAACTAACATGTAAACTGATAAAGTGATTTGAAATACTTATCGACACAAAATCATACAATACAAAATCACCTGCAATGAATCAAACTAAACCAGCAGTGTCTACTCCTAAAAAGTAGGATGAAGTCATTCAAAGAAAGCAATCTGACATACGTAGCCTTAACAAAGTTAAGGTTTAAAACAAGGTATTCATATAGTCTAATAATTAATGCATCATTTAACAAACATTCGAAATGTATGACATTATAAACTCTAGCAAGTTATAATTATACCAAAAATATACAAACACTAGAATGCCGTTTCTATTTCAAATGGTAGTGATACAACCATTTTCAAAAATGTTGCGTATCGAAGTATACGATTTATTAAAATGTCGGAAAAAAACGTAATCATGGTCGTCAGTTCATAAAAACTTCGATTTATGAATTTATTCAAACATCTATCATAATGCTGTTGTTTTCAACTTTTTTCTATAATAGATGATTGAAAACAAAAGACTATAAGGATTTCACAAAATCTGGGATTGCTTATTATAAAACAAGTTGACGCGCTGAACAGTGCTTAATACTTCGATCCAATAATTTCCTTTTTGCAAATTTAAAAGCTTGAAATAAATACATAATCTCAGCTTGCTGTGCTTAATAAGCAACTGTACTAAAGCGGTTTTATGTAATTTTGCAACGGTTATGGTTAGACATCCAGTACGTTGCAGTCAAAATCTTATTTGAAAGTTAAGAAAAAAAACCAAACAATATAAGTGTAAAGCTGGATAATAGTATCAATGCACAAATGAAAACAGCGTCAATTAACGTTATGGTGTTTCGTCATCTTGCTCTACCTCAACAGTTGAAAACAATTGTATATCAAGCTAAGTAAATGAACCCAAAGAATATTTTACCCAGGTAGAGAAAAATATCCGACGATTAAATATATATAAATGTAAGTTTTACCTCTATTTCATGTAAGATATAGTGTCTACCGCAAACACATGCTTTATAAACACTGTCTACGTATTTTCCTAATGGCCCTCGTATTAACACGCATTATGTAAAAATGCTTAAAAGTGCAGGCATATGAAACTGTACGTGCTAGAAATTCATATAATTCAGATTTATAGAGGTATCATTAAACAGTTGATTTTCCTTTGTCAGCAAAAATTTACTTTTTAATTGCAATATAAAAATCAACCACACAAAAACAGCAAAACGATTACAGGTGAAAAAATCACAGCATGCGAACATGATTGTTTCTTAATAAAACAATTTAAATTCAATTGTTGAGAGTTGTCACCCGTTATGCATCTTAAACGTTTCATCTGATAAAAAACAGCTATCACGATTTATTAAACATCAGGTAAATAAACAATAATGTAATATTGTATGAAAACATCCATCGTATGTCACAGTTTCACTACCAATGTATTTATTAAAGAACATGACAATTTGAATGTAATAGCTTAATGTTTTTAAAACCAACTTTAAAACTAATTCATGAAACATAGTGTTTATGTTCAAACTCGATGTGTTTTTCACATCACTGACATAACATTTTTTATGGAGTGATATGTCGCCTTTATTTTTAATTTTGACGCATAATGTGAATTGTCTGATTAGGAGCAATCACATTCTGTATCAGTGTCATATTTGTTTTCTTTTAAGATTTGCCTATTGATCTGGATTTGCATTGCTGTGTGTGTTTTTTCCTTGTTGAATTTCTTCCAACTTACGCAATACTTCACTGAAGTTTGTCTCCATTGTGCGTTGGTTGTTTGTAATTTGATTCTGCATTTCACTAATACTTGCGGCAATTTCTCCTTGTGTTGAGTAAAATGATTTCAGCTGAGTAACGTTGCAGTGTTTAAGAATGGAGTTAATAGGTGAAACAAAGACGGGACCACCTCCGTCGAAACCACCTTCAATAACCCCGACACAAACGAGATCATCTTTCTCTAGAAACACTAATGCCCCGGAATCACCAGGACATGCAAAAGGTATTTCATCAATTGATGTTACTTGATGTAAATTCATTAGAACGACTTGGAACTCACCTGCCATATACTGCAAAGGAAGTTCTTTTACACTTACAAATGGAGTCAATAACTCCATTTGTCCTCTTGTCTGGCCACTTGTTTTTCCATATTTCCAAAGTGTTTGGTTACTTGTGATAATGGAGCCAGTTGTCTTTCCGCTTGTGTATTTCAGGGTTGTAGCTTCTGTTCCCCCTATAAAAAAATACGACAATGCAACAAACCATTGGAGCCAATATGTAAATATCAAATGCCAAATATGACATATTAACTAAAAATCGTTATATAAAGAAAAAATAATACCATTCCGACTCTGCGCAGGGAATTTTCCATCGACGGGGAGTCTGTCTGTTAATTGGAAAATGGCTATTTCAACTCCTGATGTACCGTTGTCACCTTCAATGTAAACGGCTTCCATGAGTTGTCCAATCGGTTGTGATTCGTTGTATGCTGCTGGCTGATAAATGGCTCTATCGTTGACATACCTTTCTGGCCAATGTTGAAGCTTTAAATGGCCGCCTCGATATTTGCATTCAAAAAGTTCGTCTGAATGCAATGCGACATGAGCAGAAATGATTCCACACGTTCCGTATTCTGGATGTTCAATGAAACCTCCAAGAGTGCCAGTAACTTTAGTGCCTTTCCGCTGGATTTCACAACCCATGCGTACATTGGGATGCTTTTCATTAGCTGTCTTGCAGAATGGCCTAAATGATCCCTCCATAACATCAGTAGGTATTCCGTCATAACTTTCAGGAAATTCATCTTCATCTATTGGAATAAATCCCTTCGCATGGACGCATAGTACAATGCAGAGCTGTTGCGTTAAGTTCGATTTTTTTTCGTTCTTATCGAAATGACGTGATTTTACGGAACTTGCTGTAATTACGCTGAGATACTTGTGGCGTGTTAAGAGTCCTTGTGAAATGTCACTCAGACATCGCTGAACTTTTGTCTGATTATCCAGCGATACATTCTCTTGAAGCTGTGCCGTCTTTGTGCAAGATTTGAATTCGAGACTAAATTTTCCAAGAAATCGTATTTCAGTTCTATAGTTCAAATGTTGTGTCAACGAGGACGTATCCACTTCTTCCTTTAATGTTACCACGAAAACGATCTCGCTAACAGAACCGCTGCGGTATGCAGGGTAAATGTCTGCAACAAAATCCTTTTTCTGTAAGGCAGCTTCGACATCACCTTTGATTTTTTGGCATATGTCTTTGCAAATTGACAAAACAAAGTCACTTTGTCGACCAAATTTAACACAACGTCTATTCAGTTCTTTTTGAGTTGGCAAATATGACATTTTTGTGAGGTCAATGTGCGGAGACCAATCTAGAAAGATATGAAACATCGATCAAATGCATTTAAATAAACTTTCAAATACAGGCATCTCTATTTATAAGCTCGTTTGTATTTTAAATATTAAAGTGCTTGTCATACAATGACACCTTGGTGTCGTCGGCGTCCAAATACTATTAGCCACAGTATATGAGAAACCTCTATGAACATGCAAAACAACTTTTTAATAGCCATTGTAAGGATAAATCGAGCCAGCTGTTTTGTTTACCTTGGAAAAGAGTGAGATAAAAATCAGCCACTACTTTTCGTCAAAGTATTGTTCCGGGTATGGTGAATATATTTTTATATTGCGGTCCGCAATGTATCAACGACCAGCAAAACGTTTTGCATTTCGCTGGCGGATCCATGTGTAGTGTGTATATACTGGCAATTGAGTTGAGTTGATATCGTTTTTTCGAGTCAGTAGTATGTTTATAAGAAAATAACTGGAGACATTACCGACAAGACTGAACATTACCCAATTCCATGTGGGATTCACCATAGCTGATTTCTATTAGTAAGTACAAACATCTGTTCTACAATTGTTGAAACTAAATCATAAAAAATACAATCGTGAGTTTGTCAAAATATTGAGATTCTATAAGCACATTGTCTTAAGGAAAAACCTTTCTATTTACATTATACATTGACACGGCCACAGCATGATATTCAGCACTGCTAAAGCTTGGAATGGGTTTTTCTTTATCATTCCGGTAAATATTTATAATATTTGATAAAACAATGGAAAAAATGGAAAAAATAGCAAAGTTGTGGGGGGGGGGGGGTCATAAACATAAGTGAAATGTATTACTTTTAATGATATAAAGAAAAAAATCCTAAGCTTTTATAATAAGTGCATAGTAGTTTTTAACCATAACAATCATAAAGACATAATAAAATTTGTTAGTCCGATGCCTGAATTGGTGAGCGTATTAACCAGAGTTTATATAAAGTTAATAACAAAAACAAATAACTAGTGTATTTTATTTTTGTTTAACTTGATATGTTTAATTATTTAAAGGAAGACTGATTTGAACTGCCTTTTCTGCTTATTCGAATTACTGTGCAATAAAAACATTGTTTAACAGATATGTGTATATGGAATTGAATACTTTCTTAGTTACTACTCATTTTAATATCTAGAAAGTAAACATAAGGGAATGCGAGCGATATCCTATTATCATATTATCATATCAATTCACTGAAAATGAAGCTGTTGGAATCATAACCAGTATGTCAATATTGGAAATATTATATTCAAAACCACATAATGTGCTGTGTATTAAATAGTATTGCCCAGTGCTAATGGTAAAAGTCAAGTGATTACAACGGAAGTTATCCCTTTTATGCAATGATTACGTACAGAAGCTTGCAATGCCGGCTTGTGCACAGCATTATTTAATTAAGGCTGGTTTTGTTGTTTGTTTTTTTTCCTGACCAATTGTTTTAGAGATGGTGAATTTCAGAAAAACAATATAAACTAGTAATGTCTTAACAACAATATTTAGTAGATTTTTCAAAACCTACTACTCTTTTATTTTGAAATCGGGGGCAGAAAATGGCAGATATGTTTCAGAAAAAATATAAATGTAGAAAAGTTACCTATGGTCCTATGGTTTTAGACAAGAAGAATTTCACCCATTTCCCTAAATAAGACTCTAGGAAATGTGTGACCCTAGGGCGGGCCAGTTTTTACCAAAGGGTAATAATTCGAGTTAACTATGTAAAGTAACACTATATACCGTTACATACAAAATTCAAGGGTTTAGGCGCAGCGTTTTCAGACCAAAAGGTTTTCAAAGATTCCCAATTTAAATCTAAGGGTCGGAGCCAAGCTGTTCGGACGAGAAGTTTTTCAAAGAGTTCTCTGTGTACCCTCTAACTGTGACATATAACAGTTAATCAAAACGTATCCATACATGCCACTTGTCAACTACGTTCGAAATAGAAAGCCTATTACGAAGTCATGCAATAAGCTAATTCGTGTTGTGTTTGAAACAAAACTAAAAACAAACATGCATGAAATTAAAAACAAACATGCATAAAATGCATGTTCGGATTCTTTACAAGATTGTTTATTCTAAGAATAATAAAATACATTTAACAACCTTTTAATAAGATAGATAAAATAAACTTTAAAAGAAACGAATATGCGCATTCCAAAATCAATATATTGCTTTTGTTAAATGTTATTATACAAATATACAAGTAGGCGTATGTTAATATTAATATTAAGATATAGATGAAAATTCATACAATAAATGGTTTATAAATTGGCCATTTTAAATAAGAAACACACAACTATTGCTGATTAGATAATGGACTTTTCATGTTGGTCTTTTTGCTTAAAACCTATCGATATTTACAGTAAAATGTACTGCACAAGTAACGTGTTAAGAATCTTTCTTTTTAAAATAAGCAAATTTAATTTGGAAACACACATTTTTCAGGAAACGTATACTGCGGTACGGGTATTGTACTCTGTTTTGCTTGAACTTTATCAATGTTTCAAATAAAATTCTAACATTAAGACAAAATTTGCGCTCTAAGGACCTTTTTTCCAAAACTAGGCTAGATTAGAAACAAAAACACTAGAATATTCAAAAAAGTACGAGATGCGAAAATGACCTTAATAATCAAAATGCAGCACCAATAATTGTATACATTATTCGTATACATATTCATTTATACGCAATATTTGTTAAAAAATATATGGATTTTTTATGATATTTTTAATACAACATACTTATAATGCACATTATCGTTATTTTCGTTATGACGTTATTATCCACGTACCTGGTGAGGGAAGTTCGAACTCATCTGAAATATATTGATAGAGTAAACGCATGTACTTTACGTTACCATTTTATAATGTAGCCAATACTGAATGCATATTGTAAATTTTGCTTACAGCATCCTGATTGCAATGATAATAATCATAACGATAAAACGGAAGCGATATGTTTAATTTTTAAATAAAATAGCGTTGAAAGTAGTGAAACGAGAAAATGGATTCTAAGATCTGCTTACATATGCCTTTTCAAAAATTTGGTAGTCAAAATTATGTTTATTTTTGGTAATTGCACTGCATAAATTCCTCATAAAGTTAAACAGAGGATTGAACAAAATCAAAAGTCAAGATTTATATTGATTCATGCTTGATATTTTTAGCGATTTGGAAAAAAAGTTTTAACTCTTCTGACTCTCAGGGAAAATGTCGAGTTTTGTTAAACCCTTTTTGTTGTCGTCGACATTGCTGAGCATATACGAAATGATTATATAAATTACTCATCAAAGTTAAACACTATTCCTCATTATTGTCCCGTATGTAAAACGGATTCAGCCGATTATACCGTACGCTTTTTACTTCCATTATTAAAGGTGATTTTGCTTAATTTATACTATTTTATTCTGTCCTAAACATCTGAATAATTTTTTTATATCTGTGATTTTAAAAGATTCAACTTAATAAACTAGATAAAACTGTTTTACCTTGTTTTTCTGTTGTTTCAGCATATGGTTCGACAATGTTTTGTAACACATTATGGTCCTTCCCGAAAACTTTTTGAGCTTGAACGAGAACATAAGTGCACAAGTTATGATACTTTTCGCACAAAAATGGAGTTATATCTTAAGTACTTATTATTCATTTTTCACTCCCCGTTGTTTGATTTCCATTGCGCATTTATCTCAAGTCATATTTGATGCTATTTGTTTAATTATATTTTCAAATGTACCTTTCATTCGCCTTAAAATTTCATCATCTGCTTTAGCGGGCTTGACGACTGTGCCTGAAAAGTCAATTTTGAAAAATTAGATAACAACAAGAGGAAGATAACTGACGTATTACCACTGAGTTTTTAACAAACACAGTATACAAGTTAAGTAAATTGATTGTTTATTAAGGAGTCACTCTCTCAATTAAGGGCTAATCCGCTGGACTCATGCGATGCCTTGATCGATAGATTGCTCTATTCCTTATGTCCATCCTAAAGTATACATAGGTGTATTTGAGTAATTCGTATACACTAAGCAACCTAACCTCGGTAGTCCACATATTTATCTGCGTTATTTTCTTCAATCTGTCTTATAATGTTTGAAATTATTATACGATAATTGTCCGAAGATGCCATGAGTCGGAGGCCGATTGGAACTCATGGGTTCGAAGGCGATTGAGAAATAATGCCGATCGCTCAGGCCGGGATCGCATAATGCCGCAAAAGTATTCATAACTATCTTAATATTTATATTTTTAATGACTTATTGTTAAAGCATTATAATACATACTTATAAGGCACTTTATCTTTTTTGACGTCATTTTCGTTTCTACGTATAGCCTCCTGATCGAAGTGCATAACATACATAACGATAAACAGTGTTTACGATATGCTAAAACTTTAAACAAATATTGTTTAAAGTAGTAAAACCTGGACATGAATACGAAGATGCGCTAAAATATGCATTTTAAATTGGTTGTCAAAATTTCTTGATTTCTTATTTGTTTCACTATGTAATCTTCATATAGCAAAATAGGCCATTAAAAATAACAAAATCAAGATTTGTTATGACTCTATGCTTGAACGTTTCACGCTTTGAAAAACAATTTTAGCCGGTCTGTCTTTTAGGGAAAAGGCTAAGGTTTGCAAAAGCATTGTCGTCGACATTGCTGTGCATGATCAAACTCCATAACAATGCCAATAACTCATTAACCTCTTAAGATATTAAATGAAACCATTACTACATATTACAGAGAACAATACGGACATACATATCAAATTCAACAACTTAAAAAAATTATCGAGTTATGCCCCTATTTCAAATGAAAGAAAACAAACAAATACAAACAAAGTTTACTGACATCCCTATGGCACTTTAGTTAAAGAACTTCGTTTATAGAGCGATGTCTGAGTTCCTGTTATCTCCCTTCGTCATTTCTCAAATATGTTTTGTTTGAGTTTCACAAATATGCTTGCAGTTTGTTGCCAAATAGATATACATTGCCTGTGAAATTATGACAATTTAATCTAATTTCCCTTATAGGTAAAGTTCCATACTAAATCAACAATCAGTTTAACGTGTCTGTTTATACCTCTTGCCTTCCTTTTAACGCGTCTTTCTTTTGCGTCCCTGGTTATCGTTTCTCTGTGCTTCGGCAGTTCATGGTCAGCGACTTTGTCCATACAGCGGTTAAGGGCTGACTGTGCAAAAGCCGTTTCAACACGGAGTTTGTTTAAGTTCAAAAGTATATAAAAGAAGCAAAAGTACCAGAACAATATTTTGATCATATCGGATGAAAACTGTCCCGTGATGTGGGGAATTGCCGCCATTGTCGCTCTCGCATCTAGGTGTCTGACGTCATCTGTAATACACGTTTCAAATAATTTGTTTGGTGCAAATTCTTTAGCTAGTTGTTCTATGCACGAACGTATGAGACGTTCATTTCTACCAAAAAGAACAAGGACTCTTTCTTCAAAGTAAATTTCGCCTTTTCGAAGACTGATTTATCCAGTGGCAAGTATTTGTTCGTGCAAGATAGCAGGAACTATTTTCTGAACGCGAATTAAAAGGTTGAAGTGTACATAATAGGTACACAATTACATTTGGACATCTAGAATTCTAGTCCTCCTTACAATTTAATGAATTTATATCAATCCCAGCGTATTGTAACTATCCCTTAAAACACATAAAAAACGGTATGCACCCACCTAATCATTCTACCGGAATGGGTGGGGCTATTTGGGCAACTACCACTTATGGAAAGGTTGTGGTTATGTGAAATCTACAGTTAAAATTCTAAAATAAGGCAGAGCTAGTTTAGAATTTGAAACACTACATACCAAATATGATCTCTTTATAACCAGATGTTATATTAATTAGCATATCTGTCTTTTATACATAATTATTTTCAAATTCTTTAGGACACGACATCAAACTGTATTTAACTTTAACTGCAATTCTTAATCCTTTATCCATTCATAAAAGTTCCACGTTTTCATTGATTTTTGAATAGTACCAAAATAAACAATAATTTTTCTTTCAACGTGTACATATGTGTATTGAAGTAATTCGTATACACTGAATAACTTTACCTCGGCTGGCCACTCGTTTCTCTGCGGCATTTTCTACAACCAGTCTTGTATTTTTTGGATTCTCTTTTACTTCTTTCAGGTCGCCGGCCATACTCAGGCACCAAGTTGTGAGCGTAGTGGAAATATTTGGAAAGTTACCTATTCTTGCTTTATTTATGTTTTCTGTAGTCTGTTGTTGACATCCGGGAGACAAGTTTGAAACGAGCTGGTGAATACTTTGTTCTATTGACCTCCATGTATTTTCAAATTCTTGCTCCGATAAGCTTTGAAGCTGTTTAATATGTTGAAGCTTATTTCTTTCAGTTCTTATCTGTTCAATGCTGACTTTCACGTGTGTTGGTAAATTAAAAATGCCAAGAACCAAACACGTTATGGCCGTAATATCCCATTTACTATCGTCAATAGGACCTGAATTGTAAATCTTCTCATAAATATGCTCCGGGAGACCTCTTAGCCGACGAACAATTGGTTCCTTTGCTGACATGTACTGTTGCATGTCTATGAACGGCGTGGAAGTATCTGCCTTTGCATAGTACAGGAAAAGCTCTCTAAGGACAGGCGTGCAAACATCGACGAGCAAGGTGATGAGGCGGTAGTAGCGATCGGCCATCGTAACGTTTAACCTTTACCTCTACGTGGATCTAAACCAATATAACACATACACAATCAATAAGAAGGAGGGTAGCCCATATAACGAAGACTCTGTTAGGAGGCATACTTCCATGGCCTAACATATACGATAGACATGCCGCATTGTATAACATTAGTGAAGATAGACGAATTGTTAAACGAAAAAAAAAAATCATACACTGAGTAACAATGAGATAGAGACGTCACATACAACACGAGAATCTAGCAAAATGAACAGTACTAACTAACTCCTCAAAGGTACGATACAGTTTACAGACAACTATTTGAAATAGCTAGCTTTAGTACCCTTTAAACCTTTTGTTCATGTTTAAATTTCACTAAAAAGGGCATACAGTCTCAATGTGTCAATTTGCCTATAAGCAGATCGAACACCACTTCGAACACAAGGAGAATTGAAACACCAAGTATATAATTAAGATATAAGTAAATATTGGATTTTTTAAAACTCTTACACAAAAAGCCCTTAAAAGTAATATAAATAACTTTAAATAGTACAAAGGAATATTTATAATCAAATTGGACATCAGAATAATGATTAATGATACTGCCTCGCGGGTAGTGCCAAGTAAAAAACGGTAACATCTGTTAGTTTAAGTTGTACACCATCATAATATGTTGGTTTCGCGAGTGTGGTTATAGATATTTTTCAATATTGTATAGTTCATCTAGTCAATGCTTTCTTTTCAACCAAATTCGAATGACATTAAGAGAAACAAGAACTATTTACATTCTACTTATGTGCTCACATACGCTACGCTAGCTACCTCTTACTCACTCTACGGCAGTATCAATTTGGCTATCTACCTCCTGATTACTATACAGCAGTATCGCCTAGGTTAGCTACCTCTTGATCATTATACAGCAGTATCAGCTTGGCTACCTACCTCCTGATCATGATACGACAGTATTATCTAGGCTAGCTACCTCTTGATTATTATGCAGCAGTACAGGTTTGGCTATATGTCTCCTTGTCATTTATTTACATTCTGACAGCTATATGTCAATATCAGCTAGGCTAGCTATCTTCATCACTATACGGCAGTATCAAATCATTTATCTACCTTCTGACAATTATATGACAATATCAGCTCGGCAAGCTACCTCCTGATCAGTATATGGTACTATCAGATATTGTCAGATTTTCCTCCTGATTACTTTACGGTAATATAAGCCAGGCCATCTACTTCCTGATCACCATACGTCAGAATCAACTTGGCTAGCTACTTGTGTATCATTATGCAGCAGTGTAAGCACAGCTAACTACCTCCTTGTCCCCTTACGGCAGTGTCGGCTCGGCTATCTACCTCCTGATCAGTATGCGGCAGTAACAGCTAGGCTAGCTACCTTCTGACCACTATTTGACAGTATTAGCTAGGCTAGCTACCTCCTGGTCACTATTCTGCAGTTTTAGCGAAGTGAGCTACGTCTTGATTGTTTTAAGGCAGTATTAGTTATGCAAGTTACATTTTGATCACTATGCTGCAGGTTTAGCTGCGCTAACTGCAACCAGATCGCTATACGACACTTTTTTCTAAGCTAGCTACCATTTTATTACTATACGATATTGTGGTTTCGCGCAATGCATAGAACTCAGATTTATTTTAAATTTTATGAAGGAGTTTCTTAGTCATGTATCGATCATCAAAGCGTATAGTAATAAGGTATCTAAAGTTTATTTGTGGATGAGTCCCTTGAAAATGATCTTTGCTATTTTTCTCACTAACGAACATCAATAGTCGTAGCAGAAACAAACCGTTGATAAAGTGTTATATACAAAGTACAACAGCTGCTTTATTTAACTTGTCACTGCATACGCACGACTCTTACGGCTTTATAAGGATGTCAAACTAGCCGACTTTTATAATTGATTACTTACCTCAAACATTAACGACTACTTTTAGCGACACGTCAAGTTGGTCATTAAGACGTACATTTACGGCTTGTTTAATTGTATGGTGCGATTCAATTATGATTCTAAAAGCGAACCTGAATTTTTACAGTTATATCTCCTAAATGGTGAAATATAGGTGTTTCTAGGTAAGATCTACTATTTCGCATTTTTAAAAACAAACGTCATCATTATTGAAATGAAAGCATGATTAGGATAAAATCTCATGTTTTCAGTTATAGTCCGGACATGGAATATTAATGTAATATAACTAACGAATCGCTTGATGATTCCATTTAGACTTTTATAAGTGAATGCAGTCGAAATAAATCGGGACGAAAGCCTTGGTTTCTATAGAAGCATTAGTTAAAGTAATTGTCATAAACTTTCAAGAAAATTATGTCCCAATAAATATCCATGAAGAAAGGTTTTTTTTTCATTTTTTGTTGATTATTAGTTCTTTTTTAATGCTTCTGTTCACGGGCCCAAAATCAAACGATGCTGGACATTTTATAGCACTTGATATAATTACCTTATTTAAAATCGACTTCCCCTCCACGTATAATTCATTAAATATAACCAATTAACGTCTTATTAAACTTGATTAATGAGTCTTAGATATTATGAATCTAAAGGCATTACAGGTATAATATTACCCAACGCGTTGAATCGTTTTTAGATTAAAACATATACACTCAAATAGTATAAGGTAGTTGATAATGATACCAATTTCAAGTTCACACCAAGACCATTAAAACGAATCTGATACTCTGTTTAATAATATAAAGAGAAAATTACTATCAATTATAATTTGACACATTGGTGGTTGGAATGCAACTTTTGAATATATTGTCAATAATTTACTTCACGAGACGTCTAAAGTTTTGCCTTTAAATTTACAATGGCTGGAACATTGAACTTAATTGTTAGTAATCAAAACTAAACTGCGTAGTTGGAATTATAAGGATACCGATGTATATAAAATTATTTTCATTGTATCATGCCATTAGTCGTAATGTTTAATTTGAACATACACTGACCTTGGTCATTTTCTTTGGTGTAGATGAAGAAGAAAACGAAGAAAAAGAAAAGAAGAAGAAGATAAAGAAAAAGAAGAAGAAGAAAAAGAAGAAGAAGAGGAATAAGAAAAACAACAACATTGTGACCCTTTGAATTTCTGTATCATTTAAAAAGTATTTCTGTCTCTTTTTTCTAACATACCAACTAAATGCAATATAATTTGTATTTTCGTTGTTTATTTCAACTTGAATCGGAAGTGAAATGACCAATTTGTCAATGCTAATTGATCAACAGCGTCTTTGCATTATATGTATCATTATAATTCATTCCTATACACATTCAACCCTTTCAATGGGTACCAAACTTATATGAGGTCACCGTACATCTTGCTTAACATCAGATTTTTAGCAACATGCATTATATACTCTTCATACTCTTTATTTCCACTTTTCAGTGATTATACATATAATGTTATTGACATGTTAAATGCAAAGAATAGTGAAATATAAATTTGTGAACAAACAAAAACAGTATGGTGTGTGATAAAACATGTAAATTCAATAGCAAGAAATAATATGATATAAGTTTCTGTAACAGCAATTTCTTTATGAGTTACAAAACCCCTACTGATCAAGCATTGGTTTAAAGCCCGAGTGATCTTCTGTTTTACTGACTGTTCCAAAGTAAATACAACGTATATGTCTGTGTTGCTTGGTACGTTGTGTGTTTCTCCCAAAACAATTTTAGATGCAAGGCCTGTCACGAGTAGTTAATATTTAGTAATTTAATATTCGAATGTGGACTACAAGTATGAGTGGGCAAAGATTAAACAGCTACATTTAAAAAAAAAATAATGGTACGGAATTAGGAATGACAAAACATCTGTTACACTATATAAACATTTGTTATTTATCTTACACTACACTCCAAGGTAAACTGAATACAAACTTTTAAATAAGATTCGCCATGTCTAAAACGTCAGCTCATAGTTTCCTACAGCAAGACCTGTACGCACAAAAAGAATACAAAAGAATAAATATCCTATAACCGTTTGAAATAATATCGAATTCCATCGTATTTGTTTCACTAAATCTATTGTGAAATATTAAATGTATTGGTTGTTTTAAAGGTGTATTAAATTTACCCTCTAAGCAAAGCAATCAATTAACCAAATTAAAAGTTATCAATCCGATCAATTGAGCTTTGTTCAGTTGTTCGAACCTCGTCAAATTTTGAAATAAATACTAATTGTTCTTATCTGATATAGATGAACGCTTTTGTTTTAATTTAAAAACCAAAAACAATTTCAAACTTGATCAGCTAGTGGTAGTTTGTGGTTTTTATAATAGATAATTCATAAACATTTTGCAATTTTTTTAAGGAATCGATTTCAAACTCAATTGTTTAAGGTCTGTTTAGGGCTTCTCTCTATCGATATTGCTTGCTTCTACAAATTATCTATGAGACCAGCATCTGATCATTGTGACGTTTAATATCTAGAAGACGTACAGATTGTGTTTACTTTAGTATCGTTCTCATAATCTATTGGAATCAATACCTGTTATGTTTTTTAAACGATGTGCTAGACATAGATTATTTAGGGAAGTGGTTGTCTTAATGTTAAACATAAGTTATGTTTTGTATATTTCACAAGTGTTATCAGGCTAATATTAACATATAATCCTCTTCACATTAAAACCTTTCATATGAAACCAATTAAATATGGGCTAACTAGGCATCAAGCTTCAAATTAGTGTACATCATTTATCTTAAGATAAACGTATAGAACTAAAAACTAAAAATATTCTTTGGAGATGTGAATCATTTCAGTACTTTGCATGGTGCTTTACTAGTTTTCATAATTGTTCAAGTACGTTAGATTTCTGTAATATCTGATGGGGAATTAAACTGTACAAAAATGCGCTTTGTTTGTGTATTGCTACATTTTTAAACGGAGGCCCTTCAGGGCCAACGTTCATAGTGGGCATATCAGATCCTTACTACAAATCGTTATACGGTAAAGCTGTCAAACATAGTTCTCTCTATTTTACTCAAGTGATAGTCATGTTTTACTTGAATACTGATAAACCGAAATGCACGATATCGAAAGCTTTCAGACTTTTAGAAATCTTCTAAAGGATTTTCTTATCATGATTATCATTGTATGGCGAGCTGGCTTGTGGCTTAAGCTAATGCAAACTGGCTTACAAGGTAAAATTCTCACAGTCATAAAACACATGTATAATGATATAAAATAATGCGTTTCTATCAATGGGCATCTGTCTCCTATGTTCCCAAGCTTTTGTGGAGTTCGTCAGGGAGAAAATCTTTCTCCGATTTTATTTTCTATTTACCTAAACGATTTAGAAGAATTCCTTAAAAGAACATGTTCTAGTGTTTCTATAGAAGTAGATGCTTATGAGACAATTATGTACCTTCCGTTACTTATTCTCTTGTATGCCGATGACACTGTACTCTTTGCAGACAATGAACGTGATTTTCAAATAAGTCTTAACTGTTTCCAAGATTACTGTTTGCAATGGAAACTAAATATTAACCTCTCAAAGACTAAAATAATTGTCTTTGGTGTCAGAAATCTGAAAAATTTTAACTTTAGCATTGCTAACCAAGCGCTAGAGATAGTCAAGGAATACAAATACCTAGGTGTATATTTCTCGTCCACCGGTAGCTTTATGTACTGCCGTAAATATTTAATAAGCCAGGCTAACAAAGCAATGTATGCTCTATTTCTTAGAATTAATAACCTAGACTTGCCTTTGGACATACAACTGAAGCTTTTTGATTCTACTATTGTCCCGCTTCTAACGTACGGATGTGAAGTCTGGGGTTTTGAAAACCTTGATCTGTTGGAGCAACTTCACTGTATTTTTTTGCGACGGATTACATATACTAGAAAAAGTACTCCACGCTACATGCTCTACTCGGAACTGGGTAGATACCCCCTTAACACCATAGTTAAAACCAGAATGATTAGTTACTGGAGTAAACTCGTTTTATCCCATGACTCGAAAATAAGTTTTTTGATATATAAAGGCATTTTACATAGTAATAATTCAGTCTGGGCCAGTTACATCAAGTCAATACTTATTCAACGGGTTATTCATACGTTTGGCATAACCAAACAGGAGTACCTGTAAAACATGTCAGTAAACTCGTGAAATCTAACCTTGTAGACCAATTTCAGCAAACCTGTTTTGAACAATTGAATCTTTCGTCTAAGGGTAAAATGTATTCTCTGTTTAAGACTGATATTAAATTTGAGGAGTACCTTAATATTCTAAACAAATCTCTACGTTTTACATTCTTGCATTTCCGCACTAGTAATCATAAATTCCCTATCGAAGTCGGTAAATGGAGACAGAATGTTGTAGCACATGTCAATAGACAGTGTACGTTTTGTAATCTAAACGATATCGGTGACGAACTGCACTATTTACTTACATGTCTATTTTTTAATCCTACCAGAAAAAAATACATTACACAATATAGTCGTTTATAGACCTAATGTCTTACACTTTAGTGAAGTTTTAAATTGTAAGAACCCGGATACCTTAAGGAAAACAGCATTTTTTGTTAAAATCTTAGTTAATCTCTTTAAACGAATCTGATTATGTATTTTATAGTTTTTCATTTGATATCTCATAACTATATCGATTATATTGTATCCTAATTCAAATAAATGAATTTGTTTTGTCATAAAAAATAATACTATTTAAACTAACCACATTCCCCTTACTAATTATATTAGTTTTGTATAATGATAAACTCTAAACCTGTTGTGAAGCCGCCATTAACCCACATATTTATACCTGTGTTAACATATATATATTGCGTTTTCACATGCTTTTACTTAAATGTAAACTGTGATATAATAAAAGAATATTGAGTTGAGTTGAGTTGAACAAAAACACTTTACTTTTAAAGAAATTTACTTTCTTTTAAACTGTGACGTTATATCCGGCACGATGACGTTATATTTTGTCATATGATCATGACGTAATTTCAAGTTTCAATACATTAAGTAACGACCGTCTTTAAAAATAAATCACGAAATCAAGGCGAAATTCTACACTTTACTCTTTATTTTAATATTTATTCTTCCTCTACACATTAAACCCTTTGTGATACCAAGTTAATATGGGGTCACCGGGCATTACTTTTCTTTTTCATCGGATACTTAGCACTTAGAAACATACAGTCAGGCATACTGTTAGTAACATTATATATATATATATATATATATATATATATATATATATATATATACAAACAAAATGAGGTATTTTAAACATATGAATTGTAATACAATTGTAGTCGGGGAAACGAGACCAACTTGGCCTGGCCAGGTCGATTTCATTGTGTTTATGTATTATGTAATAAAAGTTTGCAATAATGGACAAATGTTGGTGCAAATGTAAGGTTGAGTGCAAAAAGACTGGTTAAATCCCCAGTGATCTTCTGTTTCACTGACTGTTCCAATGCTGTAACAACTAATCTGTCTGTGCTGATTGTGTTTGTAATTGAGTTGCTGTTGTGCCGCAACATTGTTTCTTTATACAGAGCCTTGATAAATAAGTGGCTACTGGGCTTGTCCCAATATATTACGTTGTACGATAATAGACGCTGTAAGCAATATTTAATATATACATAGACGCTTCATTTGACGTTATTATTAAGTTTTGTTTTACACTTCTCGTTTACTGATTCACTACCTGCCACGCGTTTCGTGCTTATTTCGCACATTGCCACGATTTTTGGACTAGGGCACTTGTGGCCTAGTTCATAGCCATAACCGCGATATCTGCATTTTCAAGCCGCATCTGGGGGTTCACAGACGTAATGTATTCATAAGCTGTATTTTGATTTGATTGCCGTTAGCGAATTTGAATAATCAATGTAGTACCGGAACTGATTACAATGAAAACATCCAATAAAAATAGTTCTCCTAACAATTCAAGCTAACTGTAAGTTCTTTTAATGAAGCCCAAGAAATTCATACGTAGCGAGTGAGTTAATCGGGTTAACTACATGAATATTCTTGCATACGTTCAGATTATATGCAATAAGAATATGAACATATTGGAAAAGTACGCAGCGAAATTTTTCCGTTCAATGCTCTGTATTGATAGACTGGTACCCTCTTTCTCTTTTATCCGAAAAGAAACCAGTATCAGCTAACCGCGGTGCCCGTCGCGCATTCGAAAGGTCTTGTGAATTCATACGTAAAGCGAATAAATCGTGCGGTCTAAGATGAAAACAACCAGGAAATTTGGTTTAAAAAAGTATTGTTATCCTTTGCATACAATGTTGGTATTCCGATGTTGGTCCCTGTTCTTTTTTTTCGACATAATTTGCATGGTTCCGTGATATTTTCTTTTCGATACAAAGTTTTTTTTAACTAATCATCGCATGGCACTGAGCACATTTTTAAATACAACACGATTTTTGGTATTTATTGTTCAAATACTATTAATATTTACTAAAAACCATATGCCCCGTACCTGTATAACTTTATATTTTTTAGGAAAAGTAAATCAGGGTACCAGCCTACTTATTGACCTCAAAATTTACTCTGATCAGAGCGGCCGAATGATTCAGACATACATGTATGTTATGCTACTTCCGGATGCTGATGATGTGAATTCCATAGTGTTTTATTGAGGAAATGTATCAATAAAGCCGCCATTGAATGATTACCACCATCAAACGGATTTATTTTCATCTAACCGTGGGTAGCATTTTTAATTTAACACGTAAATTTTCAAGCAATACAAGTTCGTTTGAAAAAATCATTCGATTTCAATTTTGCAAAATGGAGATAAAGAAGTATCAAATATGCGCATACTTATTTATGAAGTTTCATTCTAAATGAAGCCAAATGTATGAATATGTGCACAGCATATGTGAATAAGATGATTGTTTACCTATGTGCATAGAATGTCTTGGAGCTACTCTCAGTGTAAGTACATGACATTGTGATAAACCATCGCCATTGATAAAACAATTTTGCATGCTCAATTTTGATTTCCTCTCTTACCACAGGGGCAGGTTGCGTTGTTTTGACATAAAAGATTTGATAAAGTTATGGCTTCTTAAACAGGGTCATGTCAGCAAATATATGGAAATTCAGGGTAAAAAAATACGGACAGGGGCGTGGTGTGTCAAAACAACACAACCTGTTCCTGTGAAATGCACCAGTCAAATATAAATATCAACATTAAAGTTATGGAAGCCAGAACTAGTCTCCTCGCGGGTGATTGCGGTGGCTTTGTCTTCCCTCAAAACATATCAGGGAATTGCTGTTATCTTAGATCCCTTGGGTGCGGGGGGAGTTATTCACGGGATTTTACCACCAGTTTGTTCTCGCAGTGCAGTGATTTTACCTGGGATTGGCTGGACCGAAAGTCAAAGTACCTGCTATTCCCTGCTGTGGGGGGGGGGGGGTCTTTTTCTGAAGACGCTTTGTGCTCACTTTTTGTTTTCTAGCCAAGAATGAATATCAAAAATCAGTCAAAGATACTGTATGGTGATGCATTGTTGTTGATAGATCAATATAAATTTGTGAAATATTTGAGGGAAAGGTACTTGGTTAAATAATTTACAAGTGTTACTTTTGAGTTTTATTTAACAATGCAGTGCCGAATATTGTGGCCATAGAATTGAATTTGTATTAATTAATCAGTTGACTTGTGGCGTTTAGGGAACAAAATTAAAATCAAAATATTCAATAAAGTTCCATTATCACCCAATGTTGTGGAATATTGAAGTAATGAAGATTTAACCTCACAACAGTCTTTCTCAAATGCTGTCCAGGCTTTTTTATGCTTAAGAATAACTAACCTCGCGATGTCAGACCAGAAATCATCTTGGCATGAGATTGGATCACTACTGGATGGATCATTATGCACCAGTCAATTGTAACCACGGCTCCCACATCCGGGGGTATACCGGGGATAACCGGCGAAATGGGCCATGTTTTTACCTTTCAGGTGGCCCCGCAGTGCCAGGTCTTCCCGGAAAATACCTTGTGGATGGGGCATAACATAATGTCCCTTGGGTGCGGGGCATATGATGGTTACAATTGACTGATGCATTAGCTTGTGTATTCAGATAAAGTTAAGAATATATATATATATATTTATATAAGTTATACTTTGCATTCTAAATCAAAGATTTGAAAAAGGTATCCTTTATCAATAAATGCAAGTATACATAAAATACTGTGCAAATCTTCATGTATCATCCAAATATGAGTACCTTGCAGGGTGAATGTTGTTTGTAAACACTATACTAAGTGAGCTTTCAAGATTACCTTTCCAATCGTATACACAATGCAGTTTGAAACCTGGATTATTAAAACAAATCTGGGTTGTAGACCATTACCATTAAATATTTGATAAGTCACAGACATTATAAGGTACAGTTTAAAAGGGGCTGTCCTCAGTTAATGAAGAAAAAGCAAAAATTTAAAGACAATTGTAGAAAATTGACATAAACTTGGTATCGATGTGTACAATTAATGCATTGGAACTTACTAACTGATGATCCCCATAGTTTACAAATGATTTAGTAATAGCAGTTATTTCGTGTTTATACATTCAAAAAAGATTACTAGGTATGTCTACCGAGTAGAATTAATTTCTTATGCGTGATCTGCCGTTGATTTTATTACATGATATTAGCGAGTTAGGTATACATCTGGAAAATTCCACCCAGTAAAAGTAAGTCTTCATAGCATAGTGGATACGACACTTCAATGCATTTTTGGTTTTATTTTGGTATTTTATTTACAATAACGATATCAAAGAGTAAATATTTTATTAAAAAAGTGTCCTTCGATTCAATACAGAAAAAAAAAAAATTTTTGGGTGCCAATCAGGTGTACAGTCCCTTTCATAAACAACAAGTAAAGCCAATGCTGTATTAAGTTGAGACAAACAAAAAGAATACAGCACAAAGTTTAAAAAGTGTGACCAATGTGAGAATACTTTACATAATTTATAAATTTTCATGCGATTCAGACAATTTTAATGCTATAATTCACAAAAAAATCATTCCCTTGAATTATTCCTGTCATAGTTTAAAGCTGCACTCTCACAGATTTACCGTTTTTACAACTTTGTTTTGTCTTGGAAAGAGCAAATTTTTGCGTAAACATCTTCAAACCAATGATATCAGATTGCTGACAAACAATGAGCTCGTAGTTTGTCATATTTCCGTTCGAAAATTAATGTTTTATGGCTCAAACCGTTACTAACAGTTTAAGATAATGCTTAAAACATCATTTTTTTAACTTTAATATAAAAATCTGCCATCTAAATTTTGGTCAGCAGTCGTATATATAACTGGTTTCGCAAAAATGGCTCGTTCCAAGACAAAAAAAAAGTTGTCAAAATGAGAGTGCAGCTTTAAACTCAAATTTCAATGCGCTACATTTGACATAATTTTAAACAGATGAAAAAATGTTATTTTTAAAACGCACAATATATCCTTTATGTGACCTTACATTATAATGAATTTATTCAGAGCATTATTAAGTGACTTTTCTTGCACTTAAATGTGAACAAGAAAGCTTGGGATTGAACACTAAATGAAACAAGAATGAAATTAAATGAATCACAAAATAACATCAAAATTATACACACAAATGTTCTTTGATATACAAAAAAATTAATCTTTTTAGAGTGCCAAGATCAGAATCACAGATTATTGTGTTATTTGAAAATGAATTAAAACATTTGTATGTTTCAATTCGTGATATCGAATCAAAGTGTTTTGCGATATCTAGAATGCTATGTTCAAGAACATAACACATACTACAAGGAAAAACCTACCTGATGAGACTATAGTAGACCACAGTGACTCTTAGCAGTCACCAATCATTTTAACCTTTTGCGCTTTTTGCTATTAAATTCACGGTTACAATCTTGTTATCAGTGATTATTATTGTGCATGAGTGCATTATTTAGTAAGTAGTTAACGGTTTATCAGTCAAAATGTATTTTTCTTGTACATGTGTATGTATTGATGTTATATAAGAGTGTCACTTTAATCATTGGTGTTTGTTTTCCAGCGATATCGCTTATTGTATTTTAAAAGCATCAGGCATTATGCAGTTGTCATTGAATATTTGTGTGTGAGAGTGTGCGTGTTAATATTGTGATTTTTTGTTGTTGTGTGTTGTTTGTTTTTGTTTTGTTATTGGTGGGGATAGTCTGGGAGGAAGAAGAGTCCATAGACATTCACGTTAATTCAAACAGTAAGTTCAAAGTTAACCCTGACATTGCTGGAACAATTGTTTTTTTTATACAAAGAAAAAGTGATTTGTTTAATGCTAAGGACAATAAGTCGAAGTTGAAATAATTACTCCAGACCCTAGAAAAATATCATGTTATTTATTAAAAGTTTTGTATAGAAGTCTTTTTTTGTCCGGTTTTAGCAAAATATTGTATAAATGACAATTTATACCTGGATAACTGCAAATAGCAAAGCCGATGTCTCTTAACTGTGTCATTTTAAAATTTGCTAGTTCGTAATATATGAATCTAATGCAAAATTTAGTCCATCATGATGTAAACAATTAACATTTGGCAACAGTTAATTTTAAAGCACTCGGATCATTTAGCCATGCAAATCAGATAGTTGTTTTACATAGCCTAACCTCTTTTTTATAATAAATCTTGTATGAATACATTATTTACAATTTCAAAGTAGTGGTTATAGAAAAAAGGCATAAACGAAAGCATTATTAAATTTGTTAAAGTGCCTCTTATAGAAACAAAATAGTAGACTACTCTTCTCAAATATGACTGCAATAATGAATAGAATATTGACGCCTTAATGCCTTGTATGGGTGAGTGATTGATTGTTATGCAGGTTAAAACACACTCAATAAAGACATTGGAACACATAATTCAGCACGTTAAATATTGCCACTTTATTATAGCTACAATATAATGGATACCATGATCGTATTACCTTTTATTAATGTATACAAAACAAAAGCAGAGAATGCTTAATATCTAAATACAGGCATTCTTAAATTATATTGTTGCATATCTTATAATCACATATTTCTAACAAATTTGTGGACACAAAAACTTTTAAAATGAAATAGGATACGTACATAAAGTTAAGTTTGCAATAACCTTGGATGCCCAATTTAAACACTAGGGCTTATGCTCAATTATTATGCTATCAAATCCATCATGCCACTTTATTGATATAAAAAGGAATATAAACGATAATCGCGTATTATTCAAGTTGTTTAGTGCATCTATGGTTCGGAAATACTAGCTATGATGATATGACACTATCTTTGTAAAACAGTCCCGTAGTTTTTGGGTCGTCACAAATATGGAAAGGTCTGATTAGTGCTCATCTGATTCATTATCAGTAAAGTTTCTTCTCATTTGATTGGTTACAGTGTCATGCTTTATTGACTTCATCTGACAAACGTTTTAGATGTTTTATGAACCAAAAGGACAATAAATCAATTTATTATATACCCATCATAAATCCACACGCAATACATATCGCAAAATACTCCAGTGCAATACGGACGTATTCCACTCTAGTGACGTCACGTCATAGTAAGTATCGTTGAGCGACTTTAAAATGAAGTCATAAAACAAAATAGTGTGTTGTTAAATTGACATTTATTATGATAAAATGTGGCTTTTAAGTGATCTAAGAGTAATAAATAAATTAAAGTGGATTTTAGTACTGCGGTTTGATCCGAAATGTCGTATTCACCTCTTGTGGAGGCTTGCGCCTCGTGAAATCAGAATATATATAAAAAAACACTCGAGTCGAATATAACCTCCCGGATCAAAACGCAGTACTTATAACCCTTTTATTGTATTGTACAAAACGAATGATCGTTAACAATAAGTACATGTTTCATTCGAATATTATTTTATTTTTTTATCAAACGTATTATTTCGTAAAATAACATACCTCAGTCTATATCATCACACGCGCACAAACGCCCTCCGTCACTATCAACATTTTAGGTATTTGCTTATGATATATATGAGTATTGTAAAGTCACGTGGTTGTATTACATGGACCTATATAGATATGGTTAAACTAAATAATACCATATGAACACTTTATATCTTTAAATTGAAGTATAGTAGCAATATAGACTTAAATGAGATTAGCTAAAAACAGATGAAAACCTTTTCGCTTTCACCTCTCGACATAATACCATATCTTCATCACTATATTTAATGGTGCCCTCTTCCGAATGCGATTAAGGATATTAGCACAATTTAGGACAAACAAACATACTTTGTTCAAGATCAAATACACATGCTCTTTAATTCAAGCAAATATAATTCTTAACATTGCTTCGCACTTTTCTGTGATACCTTTCAAAAATAAAAAAGTAGAGAAGAGAACAGAGTGTACAGTTTGGATTGTTCCTTATAAAAACTGTATAATGGGACTGCAATAAACGGGTGTAATGTATTGCTGGCTAGACAAATATATGACTGATATTCATGTTTATACCATTTCACAAGAAGTTAACTGGGTAAATAACCACGTAAATAAAAAGATAAATGATAAAATTTATCTCGGTCACCCGATAATTTCTAATTGATGTAGTATCTACTAGTGTCACAGTCATACGAGTGTATATCAATAAACATGATTTCATCCATGCTATGAAATGATAGTCATATCTATATTCATATCGTTTTGTATAGGTTATCCCATATAGGGAGTTGCAGATACTTTGCAAACACAACTCTCATTATAGAACAACTTTTGTGTATATGTACATGTTTTTATTTCAACTTATCTGTGATTAAACATATAACGTTATTGACACGTTGATTTAATTAATAGATTGCATAATAAAATATTTTGATTTACTGAACTTATGAAGTTGGTGTATTTGCGTTTTTGATATTTATGTTATTGTTGTTGTTTTTTTGTTGTTTTTTTTGGTTGTCTAGTTTTGTTATTTGTATGCATGGAATAACATGAAAACACTATATTGTATATATATTTGTCCCCATGAGCTATGGCCTTCTGGATATTCTGTAAATAAATCTTGAATCTTGAAATCTTGAATCTATATTAATTTTAAACCAAATCTGATTACCTTCAAGTATTGTTCCTATTATAATGGCAGACACATTTTCTTTATCCGAAACTTGGTTCGTCAGCCTTAATCTATAATATTAAACGTTTAAAATATAAAATATCAAAACGTAATGGTTATTTGATTGTTATCAGGATTCACATTTCATAAAAACATTAAAATCCCAGAGGGAGGGTGATAGCATATTATGTTTATCCTAGAAGAAAGTTAATGTCAATCCAGGTGTTAGAGGGCTGACATTAACGTTTCGAGGGTAAACATGATATGCTATCACCCTCCAAGGGATCGAAATATATTTTATTATTTCTAGCACTTGTCTTCTGAAACAGGAAGAATGGATACTTATGTGAAAAACTACAGAAACAAGCTCAGTAGTAAAGCTTTTAAACATAAACCTGGTTTAATGGCTCTGGGTATATGCCAAAGAAATAGAACACAACAACAAAAAATCACAAACAAGAAACATGGAACAATAGCACAAACTTTCACAAACAGCACAGTGCATAGTTAAATACAATATATAAAAAAACTAGTTTTGTTTATCAAGGATTGTTAGATATCGCCTTAGAACGGTCAGTAAAATGTAAATTTACTTGAGGTTTAAAGCACTTTACGTGCACAAACCTCACTCTTATCCCAACAATCCTAAATAAAGAAAAAACGTAAAAGATAAATCTTATCAAAGTGAGCATTAACTTGAGGAAACTTATTAATAAATCAAATAATAAAAATAATAGTACTTCAATGATTAGAGATCCAGACTCTATCTGCAGATGGAGGAATATAATTCAGAGCACCTGCACATTGAGCATCACACACAGTCTGCCTTATAAAGTAAAAGATTTAAAACTGTGTGATCATAGAGTTTCATAACAAAAAGTATCATTGTACTAAAACTGGGAAGAAATAAAGAAAACACTATTAACAATAAAAGCGACATATATAAGCTAATATTTTCTTCCTAATTATTACCTATGTAAATATTTGAAGAAAATGACGTCACATGCCAAAACACTCCGAGCCAGCCAAAATCGGTTTCAAAATAACATGAATCTGCAAAATGTTCATGAAATCGAAGAACTGGAAGCTTAGTGGAGTCAGAATTGAAACCAATGTCAAAACAAAACAACAGTTTATTGTTACATAAATAACACAGCCTTTGTTTACACCAGTTTAGTCTACAAAACTCTTCAAAGAGGGATGATCATCTTTAACTACTGGCAATTCTGTAAAACACAATCTCGTGAGCTATAAGGATGCTGATTGATGTCGGCTCATACACGGCTTTATTGAATATTTAACGACATCACGGCGAAGTGGCGGCATTTTAACAACACTGTTAACGAAGGTGGCATTTGAACATCATCGAAGCGGGATTTAAACAGCACCGTGAACAGATGCGTTAAATTTTACTTTGTTTCAAAGTTGTTTTGTTTTGTCATCTTTCTGTTATGATGGTAATGGTCGAAAGGTCGGCGTATCACACTCGTAATCGTAGGATACACATCGATCCTTAATCAAACGTTGGTCGGTAATTGATACTAGCTTTTAAAATTTTAAACTCAATTACATTGCAGTTTTTAAACAACTATACAGTCATGTGTTCTTCAGACAAAGAGTAAAGATAAAGTGATAGTGGACATCTGGACCCAATTCCTCGAAACTTCTTAATTCCCTTATAACTGGATTCAGCTAAACTCACTATTTGTTGTTTTTCATTAAATTGCGTAATATTGACTTCTTTAAGAGATTTTATACTTTCGATAGGAATTATCTTTATGGTTATCACAAATAGCCATTTTTTATTTATCAAAATTCAATTTAAGTATTATTTTGCCCTATTGAAATATACTACTTAAGCCTGTTAATATTAAGAAGTTTCGAGAAATTGGGGCCTATGTTAGATGTTATCTTTGTTAAACTATCAGTGTAAATTTGTACAATAACTCGGACAAACAAATCTGTATTAATAGAGTTGTGTGATATAATGGTTAGAGATATTAGCATGTTACATGTATGTATCAAGCGTATTTGATCCATATCAAATCGACCCACTTTAGTAGTTGAGGTAAGAGAGTTCTCATAGAGCGTCCTGTGGCCTATTTTTCTTTCAGAATATTTTCGCTTAATGATTATAATATCACATTCGGAGCTCCTCGGCCTTTTTATTTAAAACAACCTCGGATGTATATGGACGGTTTACAATTTCAGAAATCAGGTCTTTTTAAGTCCTCTGCAAGTAAATCGTGTTGTAATTTTATTTAGCAGCTTAATTTAATAACTTTTTTTTAGAAATTATATTTATGTTTGCAATAATACAGGCAATCAATTTAAACTTTGATCAACAAATACAAGCTATAACACTACATTAAATAAATAGTATCAATGAAGAGAAATGTTTTAGTGATGCATAATGCGATAAAGTTCAATCCAAAAGTACTGAAACGAGAATGGCAAATTTAAACAGTGATACTTGAGATACTGTATCAGAGTGTAGTACCCTTTGGTAATTTCGAACAATGGAAAATAGAATAAGCAGTTAAAATATTAGGATACATTCACAAATAAGGTATCATTATAAGTGCGTGATTTGCTGTGACAAGAGTATTCTTTATGTATAAAAGATACTTACCTGAACTTAGGACTGGCCTTGAACGCATTATGGTTCGTTCGTTCGTTTCTCGTAAAAGGCAATATCGGCAAAATAATCTGTTTTCTAGTGACCAGAGTAAGTAATAACATGTTGTAATTGGTTACAGATTTACTATATCAGCCTCATCTATGAACAATACGTATGGTGCGTTTTTGACATTAGCTTTAAAAAGTTCGTGAAATAAGTCTTATAATGGACAGATGCGCATTTACAAAAACTATGTAAATTACATATACGGCCTTTCATTGAGTTATGCCTCTCTGATTATATTTCACCTGGGTATTATTGGGATGATTTGTATACATTTCTAAGGAGATATTTTGTGTGAAGGCTAAGATAACATATGCGATGTTTAAATATATCATAGCATGTCATAATACACATTTTACGAAAACAAAAATGTCAGACGATTACCTGGTAGGCAAATGATTCAGCAATAAAAAGCATTAAACGGATTTGAACCGAAATATCGTTGCAAGGAAAGTGAAAGTAGATTGACTATTAATTGGTGGAATAAATCATTAATGATATTTGGTAATTATATAAAGCACAGTCTCGTGAAATTAATCATAAGTATTGATGCCTAGCATAAACGGCTTTGATTAAATATCATGACGAAGGGGCGGCATTTTCACAGCACTGTAAACGAGGGCGGCATTTGAACAGCACCGAGAACATATTGTGCTTTGTTTTAACGTTGTTTATTTTGTCGTCTTTCTGTATCGGCGGTGAAGGCCGAAAGGTCAGCGTATCATACTTGTGATTACTGAGTTAAGTATCCTTTGAAATGTCGGTAAATGGAGAATACAATAAGCAGTTCAAATATGATAAATTCGCAAATCCGGTAGTAAGTCACATAATCAAACTATAAGTCTCTGTCTTTCTGTAACATTCATTTGATAAATATATATCATTAATACAACGCTGATTTTGGGACGGGCCTATACCGCTCAAGTATTTTCGTTCGTTTCTCGTAAAGGCTGTCTTTATGTGAACGGAATAGGTAATACAATGATGTTAACGATGTGCACATCATTTATGAAGAAAAATTACGGCGCTTCCATAACATTGCACTTGAACCTTTCTACAAATAATTGTTTGAAGGACTGATGTTCATGTACCATAAATATATAAACACAATTTTCATCGAGGTTTGCCCCTCTGAGGATACTACACTTAAGTATTATTTGCACGATTTGTACTCATTTCTTAGTAACATTTTCGTGGAAATGTTAATGCGCGATTTTTTTTTATCTTGCTGCATAAACTTTAAGCATTTCATAGTAAAACATTCCTTTTATTTCATGCAGTACCTCATAGTATGTTCATCTTTATTTAGACAAGTAAAACATATAGTAAAAGTTTCGAAGTGTTACCACCTTACTTTGTTGACAGTACACACATAGAAAGCGGTATACTTGTTATGTCATAACATATGCGGGGTACTCGGCAAGTCATAGTATTTGCACTTGTTTGACCGTTTTACATTGCTTTAACAGTTTAACCACATCTGCAGTCATGATATATTTGTCTTACAACGCCCTGTCGTTGTTGCAGATTGAGTGTCACCGTTGCTTAACGAATAGAGGCTAAATCATCAGGCCATGTCGGCGTGATACTATGTAAAGCGTTTAAATTTTTAAACCTACTTATCCAATCAGGAAAAAAAGACCATGGAAGACAAAACAATCTCATTTAAGATTTCATAGACAACATGCGCTTAGAAGGCATTAGCTAGACAATTTACTAATATTCTCATATATATTTGTACGTCCATGATATTTAAGTTTTTTTGGCTGTATTTTGTGTTTGGTAACTTGTTTCTTTATTTTACATATCGAATGGCAAACACTAACGACTCCCCCCCCCCCTCCCAATAACGCTTTTAATACAACTCATGAATCAGTAATAATTTTAAATCGGTTGAACAAGGCTATAATAGACGACAAGATTTCTTGATATATTTCATTCTGTCTAAAATGTTTATAGAATACAATAAATATTAAAGTAAAAACACAAACTGTTACATCACTAATAAACTTAATAAATCTCCTTTACTGTGTATGTATATTGATAATGAGTCGTACATTGAACATCTTAAATTGTCTTATTGTTATGATATATATTACAAAACAGAATAATATAGAGCATCGTATAAGTCAAAAACGTTTTTTTTTTTCAAATCCGTTGCTGTGTTTTGTTTTTGTTTGTAGCTATCTAGAATGTAATGTTCAAGTAAATACATGCCTCAAGTATTACAAATGTTTTCATCTACAATGTATGCATGATAGAATGGAAATCCCAGAAGTCACAAATTGTGTGGCTGATTATCATTACAAAATTTGATGTGCTGAACACAGTGCATCATTTCTTAAAATATACGTGTTTTAACGTCAAAGTAAAAATAATCTTCTCAACAAAAAGACATAAAACTCGTTATGATTAATTAACATAAATTTCCTTTAAATTAACATACAAAACGGCATTTCCCTGTGACTCATTTACACAGTTGTAAAAACATTGAATCAATTAGAATGATACTTAAATATTTCAACTAAAACATATACGCGAAACCTGGTGAACAATTGCTAACATTTGAACAAATTACTAACGTAAACTTCCTGGTAAAACTTTACGCATACATTCTATATTAAATCGTTCAAAACAATGAGTCAGTCAAGTTTATTTATTACTAAGGGATCTATCTTAAACACTTTAATCACATTACTGCTATCACACCCTACGTATAGTTTATGCTCTTTATCACAGTAGGCCAAACTCCACAGATCAGTGATCCCGTCACGTTTGTCTAGCAGCACGGTCACTATGCCGCTCTTTAGCGACACCTGATACACGGAGTTTGCCCCATAATCACTGCAGTAGAGATTATGTGTCCCGTCTGATGTAAGACTTTGAGGTCTTACCTTCTTCGTTGTACGATATGATTGCTGCTCGTTTCAATTCTCTCCAAAATAAGATACTTCATCGCAATATTGTGATAAAATTCCGTGACTAGCATAACTGCATAGTGTAATACGCCATGATCTCTCGAATGCTGGATTGTAATCTTTTCCATAAATGGTATTGAGATAATTTTCCTTTAGATCAATCACTTTATTGATGCGTTTTGGGTTTTCCATGCAAACAAACAACCTGTCCCCGGCGCAGGCTACGCTCTTACATTTCCCACCAACATCGATCTCACCGTAAAAGACCAGCTGGTCAGTGGTGGACACAGAGATGAACATAGCGGCGTTTTCATTATCCCCAATAATGGCCGCTTTTGTATCTTAGACACGTGTTTTAACAAATCGGTGGATAATGAGGAAATAAAGGACTTTGTTTGTAGATTCAGTAATTTAATTGTGTTATCACTTTTGATGAAAAGAAGCCTGTTGAAGGACAACAGTGCAATTCCTACGATAAAAGATATCCATTTGTCTTTTTTGAGGTACGTTAATGAGCTCATGATAATTGAGATACGTCAACGAGCCCGTGATGATTTAGTTACGTCAAGGAGCCCGTGATGATTGAGATACGTCAACGAGCCCGTGATGATTAAGATACGTCAACAAGCCCATGCTAGTTGAGATACGTCAACAAGCCCATGCTAGTTGAGATACGTCAACAAGCCCGTGATGATTGAGATACGTCATCGAGCCCATGATTATTGAGATACGTCAACAACCCCATGCTAGTTGAGATTCTTCAGCAAGCCCGTGATAATTGAGATGCGTCAATGAGCTCTTGATAGTTGAGATACGTTAACGAGCCCGTAATAATTGAGATACGTCGACGAGCCCGTGATAATTGAGATACGTCAATGAGCCCGTGATGATTGAGATACGTCAACGAACTCGTGATGAATGAAATACGTCAATGAGCTCATGATGATTGAGAAACGTGAAAGAGCCCGTGCTAATTGAGAAACGTCAACGAGCCCTTGATAATTGAGATATGTCAACGAGCCTGTGATAATTGAGATACTTCAGCAAGCCCGTGATAATTGAGATGCGTCAATGAGCTCTTGATAATTGAAATACGTTAACGAGCCCGTGATATTTGAGATACGTCCACAAGCCTGTGATAATTGAGATACGTCAACAAGCTCGTGATGATTGAGATACATCAATGAGTCCGTGATGATTGAGATACGTCAACGATCCCTTGATTATTGAGATACGTCAATGAGCTCGAGATAATTGAATTACGTCAACGAGCTCGTGATAATTGAGATACGTCTACGAGTCCGTGATAATTGAGATACAACTAAGAGCCAGTGATAATTGATATAATGTGTCAACGAACCCGTGATACTTTAAATACGTCAACGAACCCGTGAGAATTGAGACACGTCAATGAGCCCGTGATGATTGAGCTACGTCTATGAGCACGTAATGATTGAGATACGTCAATGAGCCTGTGATAATTGAGATACGCCAACGAGCCCGTGATAATTGAGATACGTCAATGAGCTCGTGATGATTGAGATACGTCAATGAGCCCGTGATGATTGAGCTACGTCAATGAGCCCGTGATGATTGAGATACGTCAATGAGCCCACGATGAATGAGATACGTCAATGAACCCGTGATGATTGAGATACGTCAATGAGCCTGTGATAATTGAGATACGTCAATGAGCTTGTGATGATTGAGATACGTCAATGAGCCCGTGATGAATGAGCTATGTCAATGAACCCGTGATGATTGAGATACGTCAATGAGCCTGTGATAATTGAGATACATCAATGAGCCTGTGATAATTGAGATATGTCGACGAGCCCGTGATAATTGAGATACTTCAATGAACCCGTGATGATTGAGATACGTAAATGAGCCTGTGATAATTGAGATAAGTCAATGAACTTGTGATGATTGAAATACGTTATTGAGCCCTTGATGATTGAGATACGTAAATGAGAGTAGACACTGTGATACGTCTAAGAGCCTAGGGTGATTAAGATACATCTAAGAGCCCGTTATATTTTGATTTACGTCTAAGACCCCTTGATCATTGATATATATCAACGAGCACGTGAGAATTGAGATACGTCAATGAGCCCGTGATGATTGAGCTACGTCTATGAGCCTGTGATGATTGAGATACGTCAATGAGCCTGTGATAATTGAGCTACGTCTATGAGCCCGTGATGATTGAGATACGTCAATGAGCCTGTGATAATTGAGATACGTCAACGAGCCCGAGATAATTAAGATACGTCTACAAGCCCGTAATATTTAAGGTACGTCTAAGAGCCAGTGATAATTGAGAAACATCTAAGAGCCAGTGATAATTGATATATGTCAACACGCCCGTGATACTTGAAATAAATCAAAGAGCCCGTGAGAATTGAGACAGGTCTACGAGCCCGTGATGATCGAGTTGCGTAAACTAGCCCATGAAAATTATGACATGTCAACGAGTCCGTTATAAGTGAAATACGTCCACATGCCCGTGATTATTGAGATACGTCTACGAGCCCGTGAGAATTGAGATACGTCAACTAGCCCGCGATAATTGTGATACGTCAACGAGCCCGTGATATTTGAGATATGTCAACGATCCCGTGATAATAGAAATATGTCCTTTAATACCTTATATCTCATAAAGACCTTACGCCAAAACGTCGTATTATATATTGAATCTTAAGCATGAGAAATATTATCTGACCCGTGATTATAGAAATATGGCAACGAGCCCGTGATATTTAAGGTATGTCAACGACCTCATGATAATTGAAATACTTTTAGCAAATGATAATCCACATGGACGTCTTTGAGTTTTGATAGATACAATAATATAATGAGCAGATGGATAATCTGATCAATACGGAAATATGTTACATATACACAAAAGGTGTGTTGAATTCTTACAATACCATTTAATATGTATCATCGATACTACGCTGATCTTAAGACAGGTATAACTTAATACAAGTTTATGACGGGCATCACTTTGTATATGACCATGATCTTAGGAGTGACGTTTTTGTGTATATGACCATGATCTTAGGACGTGCTTCAGTAGATATATGACCATGATCTTCGGACTGGCGACACTTTGTATATATGACCATGATCTTAAAAGGCGTCACTAAGTATATGACCATGATCTGAGGACGGGCTTCACTCAGTATATGACCATGATCTTAGGACGGGCGTCACTTTGTAAAAGACCATGTTCTTAAGACGAGCGTCACTTTGTATATGGCCATGATCTTAGGACGGGCGTCACTTGGTATAGGGCCATAATCTGAGGACGGGCATCACTCAGTATATGACCATGATCTTAGGACGGGTATCACTTTGAAAATGACCATGAACTTAGGAATGGCGACACTTGGTATATGACCATGATCTTAGGACGGCCGTCCTTTTGTATATGAACTTGATTTTAAGACGGGCGTCACTCAGTATATGACCATGATCTTAGGACGGGTGTCACTTTGAAAATGACCATGAACTTAGGAATGGCGACACTTGGTATATGACCATGA
>NC_069138.1:3097500-3257500 GCF_026914265.1 Mya arenaria | reverse complement strand
GCATTTCTTTGAACAGTTTGTAAAGGACGCCACCAAAGGAACTTTCCTATGAAGTTTCATCAAAATTGTCCATTCGTATGCATTTTTGTCAAATTATTTGGATTAAACATTAATTGGAAGATTGTAAATGTTTGCTGCCTGCCATGTTGCAATAAATCACCAAAGAGCTGGATGCCTGGTAAAACCATGGACTCAATGGCGATTGTGAAACATTGCCAATTGCACCGACCGGGATCGCATAATGCCTCAAAAAGTATCATAATTATCTAAAGATAGGTAACTGTTGTTTCTAAATATATTTTACAGCAATAAATCACATACTTATAGGCACTTTATTGCTTAAGACGTCTATTACCTCATACCTGGTGGTGGAAGTTCGTCCTCAGCTGAAATAGAGTGATAGAAAATGTTAAATAACATGAAAACAATCATAACAATAAGCAATGTTAAAGGTATGCTTAAACTAAAAAAAACAGTTTATAGTAATGAACAATTTTAAGGTTCATACATTCTAAAATCGACATTGTTGTACATAAGCAAACTCTTTAGCCATATCTATTACTCGAAATCCGCGCAAGATATTAAAATTGAACCTGGAACTCATATTGCAAAGAACAATATGGACACGCATATAAAAGCCCACAACGTAAACAATGAGCGAGTTATGACCGTCTTTCGAATGAAAAGAACAACAACAACAAACATAACAAATTCAGAGCAAGCCTTTCAAGCACTCTTTCCCGCTCTATGTTTCCTTGGTTAAACATGTCTTTGTTTTCAAAGAAAATTGTGTTTTCGTAGCGATGCTTGAGTTTCTTGTAATCTCCTTGTGTCATTAAATACAAAAAGGTTTGAGGTTAATAAATATGCTTGCAGTTTGTTGCCATTTGCATATAGATTGACTGATCAGACTTTCATTTTTTTATTACTTGATATACTTTCTCTTAAAAGAAAAAAATGAAACGCGTCTTTTAATACCTGTTGGCTCCCTTTTTACTGGACTTTCTTCAACGTCTCTGAATGCAATTGTTACTTTGTGCTTCAGCAGTTCATGGTCATTGTTTTTGTTATGCAGCGCGTAAGGGCTGGCTGATCAAACGTCAGTACAACGCGCAGTTTGTTTGATTTCACAAGAGCATGAATAAAATCAAAGTACTCGAACCATCGACGACTTTTGCTCATATCGAATGCAAACTGTCCCGTGATGTGGAGAAATACTGCCATGGCCACTCCCGCATCAAGGTGTTTGATGTCATCTGGATTACTCATTACGTAACAGTTGTTTGGTGCAAACTGTTCAGCTAGTTGTTTTAGGCAGGAACGGATGAGACGCTCATTTCTACCCACAAGAACAACAACTCTTTCTTTCATCAACGTTGATTTCGCCTGTTCGAAAACTGATTTCTTCAATGGCAATTCTTCTGTTTGTGCAAGATAGCAGAAACTCATTTCTAAATGCAATTAAAAATGGTTGAAATATACATATACGTTCACATTCATATTGGTCCGTGTAAGGTTTCTATCCTTCCTTATATTAAATAAAATAGTGTAAATAATTACTGATAACTTGTTCTTGTAACAATCCCATAAAGAATATAAAATGATCATCATACACACATCTAACTGGAAGTATTGGGGCTGTTTGCACAATTTCCACACATGGGAAGATAGTTTTTATGTGAAATCTACATAATACATTCTAAAATCGGTCATAACCAGTTTTTTTATTCAAAATTGTGCATATATTTTAATGTGTATACCATAAATTGACAATATATCGATTTACATATGTGCAATTTTCATATAATTCATTTTAGCCGTTAAAATATATACTTGACATCAAACTGTATTGAACTTTAACTGCCTCTTTATATCTTCTTGACTCACAAGCGTTTATCTATTCCTTAAACTCCCTCGTAAGAGTATGTATCAAAACAGTCAATTATTATTCTTCCAATGTTTGAAACAAAAGTTTAACATCAAATATGAAAAACAACGTTTTCATATTTTTTTTTATTTTGAACTTAAAAAAGTATTAAAAGTTCAAAAACTGTCGTATTTGATCTAAATATATAAACTTGTCCCTGTATGGCAAGATACTAATTAAATCCACTTCACTGCTTTTCTTTTTAAATATTTTTTTCAAACATTTTCAAAATTGACGGGTCATCAAAATGTATAACACTATTTACGTATGACTACCGTTCTAAATTACTGCTTGTTTCACAAACGTTTATCTATTCATGCGATTCGTTTGGTGTACCTGCTCTTCTTGGTTGATTTTTGTAAATGATGCAAGTCTTTCAAAATATAATTATTCTTATAATGTTTAGAATGAAGATATTTCTGCATATATACCTAGCTACATTTTTTTATATATTGTACTTAACTATGTGCAGTTTTACCTTGTAGAGCGCTTTGTTGCATCCTATGAAAATGTGTACAAGAAGACATTGTGGATCCTAAAATAATACATAAAGCAACATTCTAGAATTAAAATCTAACTATGGTCTGACTTAAGAATATACGTAGAACATTTCACAGTGATAAATATAAGAATTGCAGAAAATTACTCAACAAAGTAATTTCTTTAACCGAATCAGCAAATCATGGCGCATGTTTCTAACTTTCATGATTAATGAAGGTATGAGGTAATTTTGCTTATTTTTTCTGTCCTAAAAACTGAATAACTCGATATATTTGTGATTTTTTAAAGATTCTTACTAAATTAGACTTACTGGATGAAATGATTTCAGGATTATCTTCTGTTGTTTTAGCATAAAGTTCAACAATATTTTGCAACACGTCATGGTCCTTCCCGAATTTATCTTGAGCTTTAGCGAGAACATCTTTCTTTGTCACGATTGCAAGCGTCAATTCTCCGGCATAAGCAGATTGCATTATCTGACAAAGAACATCAACCATCGCAGGCGCCTTTTGTTCGTCAAAGACATCGTTACCGAATGGGTTTGTGCAAAGGATAAATTTGATCTCTGATGGATCAATATGGCGCCAATCGATTGGGAAAGCTATTTCAGCACTTGCATCATGTTCATCCTTATTTACTTCTTTTATTGCAGTCAATGCCGCCTGCAAATGCAATTGGCCAACAGTCCCTGTGACAATAACATGGCGCTTTTGTCGGAGATAGTCTCGAATTTGTGCAATACAATCGGGCGGCTCAAAATCATCCGTGAGCTCTCTAGACATCGTTGATTCAAAGCTTTCTTAATTAGAGCAAGCAAATGATTATTTACAAAATGCTACGATACCTCAGTTTTACTTTCTACTAAAGGTTTTATATGTTTGACTTAGCTATAATAAATATGCTTTGATATGAATTGTATGACATCTATCTTTGTACTTAATTGATTTCGTTAGATTGAGTGTTTTTCAATGTGCACAATTTACGTCAATGTACCTTTCATACGCTTCAAAATGTTATCGGCTCCTTTGAAGCGCTTGACAAGTCTGCCTGAAAAGTTAATTTATAAGAATTGGATAAGAAACAAAAGGAGCATAGTTGAACATAGTTATATCGCCCTTATATACAAATACAATGTACAAGTAAAGTAATTTGTTTGTTTATTAAAGAGACACTCTCTCAACTCAGGGCCAATTCACTGGAATTATGAGACACCTTGATCTATAGATTTCTCTTCGCCTTATTCCTATCCTAAAGTATAAATACGAGTTGGTGTATTTAGTAATTCGTTTACACAAAAAATCTTACCTTGGCTGTCTACTCGTTTCTCTACGACATTTTCTACAATCAGTCTTGTTACGTTTGTATTCTCTTTTACTTCTTCCAGGTCGCCGGCCATATTGAGACACCAAGTTGTTAACGTATTGCACATATTTGGAAAGTTACCGATTTTTGCACTTTTTATATTTTCTGATGTCTGTTTTTGAAATTCGGGAGACAAATTTGAAACGAGTTGGCTAATACTTTGTTTTATTGACCTCCATGTATCTTCATACTCTTGCTCCGATAAGCTTGCAAGCTGTTTAATATGCTGAAGCTTGTTTCTATCAGTTCTTATCTGTTTAACATTGGCTTTCACTTGCGTTGGCAAACTAAACATGCCAAGAAGCAAACACGTTGTGGCAGTAATGTCCCATCTACTTTCGTCAATAAAACCTGAGTTGTCATAAATATGCTTCGGGAGACCTCTTAACTTACGAACAGTTGGTTCCTTTGCTGACATGTATTGTTGGATGTTTGTAAACTGCGTAAAAGTATCAGCCTTTGCATAGTACAGAAAAAGTTCTCTAAGGACAGGCGTGCAAACATCGACGAGCAAGGTGATGAGACGGTAGTATCGATCGGCCATCGCAACGTTCAATCTTCCCTTCTTCTCAGATCTTAATCAGTACAACATATACAAATATTATAAGAAGTAGAGTAACCTATATAACGAAATATCTGATTAGTGGCCTAAGGCGATGGTCTAACATATACTCGACGAGGCACTTGTCAAATCGTAAAACAACAGTAAAAATAGTTAAATATAATGTAAAACAAATACAAAAAACAGAACAATTAAGTACTCAACGGTGAGATGGAGACGTCACATGTTGACGAAAGAATCAAGATAAAGGAACAGTGCAATTTCCGCAAACGTACAATGCAAAAGACAGCTATTCAAAAAAGCTTGCTAAAGTATCTTTCAAACTTTTATCCGTGTTTAAAAACATGTGTGCATACAGTCTCATAACTATTGTATCAATATTCAAACCAGAAGATCGAACAAAAAAAAGAGAAATGCAACACCAAGTATATAATTGGAAAATTATAAAACCCTAACACTAAACCTGCAAAGATCAATATAAATGACATTTTGCATACTATTATGAATATTGATCAACAAATTGGCCATGAGAATTATGAATAATTATAGTGCCACTGAGGTAATTCAGTAACAGGTAAAATGGTAACATCTGTCAAAGTTTAGTTCTACACAATTAGAACATGTTGATGTGGCGAATGTGGTTATAAATATGTTTTAATATTATAGAGTTTATCTAGTCAATGTATTCTTTTAAATGATAGAGAGAAAACTAAGTGAAACGAAAAGTATTTACATTCTACTTAAAACACGCATTAGCTACTCTATCTTCCTCTAGATCACTTAACTGCACTATCAGCTAGGCTATCAACTACTTCATCTCTCCTGATAACTAGGCTACATACCCCTTAATGACTATACGACAGAATTATCCACACTAGCTAGCTCTTCATCACAAAACGGCAGTATGAGCCAGGCTAGTTACGTCATAGTCACTATACAGCAACATCGCCTAGGATACCTACCTTCTTAACACTAAAAAGTTAGTCGACCTTTACTAGACAATCGACCTTCACCTTATTCATTTGACGATTGATTTTCACCTGAGGACCGACCTCCGCTTGACGATCGACCTTCACTTACAATCGACCATTTTAATTATGTTGATCGACTTTCACGTGACGATTGACTTTTAACTGATTAACCGTGCTTATTACTATTACGTGACGATAGACCTTCACCTTACGATCGAGGTTTACTTGACGATCGACCTGTTACGATTGACCTTTTGCCAGACGATCGACCTTCACCTGACTATTGTGACCACACACTCATAGTATTAAATATGCCATAACTGTCGATGGATGAGCATTAGAGTGCGCAGCAGTTTTACTTGTAGATTAAACTGTTGTACTCTTTAATCGGTAGTTGTATAGTTCGATGTACTAAACCATGCATCTGGTTGTACTAGCTGTTGATGAGCTCCCAATTTGTGTTGTCTGTTTTAATCCTAATTTTGGATTTTTTATACTTTCTGGTTGTTTTGAAATCAATGTTAGTTGTCCCCTATAGTTTCTATTAATTATTTGAAAAACGGATTGGGACTTAAGGTAAGGAATACGGAAAGATGGGAAAGCTGCAACCTGATCTACAAAATGGCTTTTGATATGAATGCTATGATTTTGTTTCACTCACCGTAGGATTAAATTGGATTTGCCAACAATAATTGATCACCTTCCATTTACCTCTTACATGAGCTGTAAACACAAGAATAAATCAATTTACAAAGTGTATAAATCCTAAAAATCGTTTGAATGAAAACTAACAACTTTTGTTTTTGATTCTCAACCTTTGTTGTAAAATATTGAATGTATCACCTGTTTTAAAATTGTAATTAAATTAACGTGGAACATTTTCAAGCAAGCAGATCAACCCATTTAACCAAACATGATTCAACCTGATGGAGTTAAACACAACTGTTCTTTGTTAAAAACTGTTCAAAATTATCAGATATTTGAGAAGATATCTAGAGTTTTGTTCATATTAAAAAGAAAAGGTTTGTTTTTTTTATAAAATATTTCTTCTAAAATGTTATATACTCGGTTGAAATTTATGGTTAACAACTTAAGTACACACTTTGCAAAGGCATGAAAAGTAATCGAATTCAGGCTCCATTGGTTAAGATTAGTTCATGGTTTTTCCATTAATATTTCATACACAAACAAATTATCGTTCAGACAATCGTCGTGGAATATCTCGAAGTCGTTAGAATGGCATTTAATAAATAAGGCCTTTTTTTAAAATAAAACAACGATGAATTATCCGCATTCTCTAAAGATCGCCTTAATAGAAGAGTTAATCCTATTGCTGAACTTAATTTGATATGAATTAAAGTATCCGATTTACAAATAAGATATCAATTTTCTTCATGCAAGTGGCCTTAATGTTACATTCTGGTCCTGATAAGTACAACTTTTTTCATAACAGAAATGAATACCGCTAAAATTATTCCTTCTTTATTGATGTTAATGTTATTTTTCCATCGTTCAATATCCTGTAGGCCTTACTATATCCGTTGATTATTAGACCTTTAACGTTGGGTTTAGTTCATTGAGTTTGTGTTATACCTCAGCATTGTGCCTTTGAACTGGATCTTGGTTACGTTTTAAGGTCTTGGGTACGTCCAAGTACTTTCCATAGTTGTTTGAAATATTAAGTCCCAATCGATCAATAAATCATTGTTTGAAATATAAGGACTCCCTTGACTGTTAGATCATTGTTTGTAATATTAAGACTTCCTCGACTATTAAATCATTATTTAAAATATTAAGAATCCCTCGCCCATCAGATCATTGTTTGAAATAGTATGAATACCTCGACCGTTAGATTATTTTTTGAAATATCAAGACTCCCTCGACCGTTAAGTCATTGTTTGAAATATTAAGAATCCCTCGCCCCTCAGATCATTGTTTGAAATATTAAGACTCAATCGACAGTCAGATCATTTTTTTGAAATATTAGGACTCCCTCGACCGTTAAATCATTGTTTGAAATATTAGTGGTCCCTCGACCGTTAGATCATTGTTTGAAATATTAAGACTCCCTCGACAGTTAGAACCTTGTTTCAAATAATACGATTCCCTCGACTGTTCTTTGATTCAAATATAAGGACTCCCTCGACAGTAAGATCATTGTTTGAAATATTAGAATTCCCTCGACAGTTAGATCATTGTTTTTGTTATATTAGGATTCCCTCGACGATTAGATAATTGTTTGAAAAATTAGGATTCCCTCGAAAGTTAGTTCATTGTTTTTGTTATATTAGGACTCCCTCGACGGTTAGATAATGTTTCAAATATAAGGATTCCCTCGAAAGTTAGATCATTGTTTTTATTATATTAGGATTCCCTCGAAAGTTAGATCATAGTTTTTGTTATATAAGGACTCCCTCGAAAGTTAGATCATTGTTTTTGTTATATTAGGACGCTCTCGACGGTTAGATATTTGTTTTAAATATTAGGATTCCCTCGAAAGTTAGATCATTGTTTTTGTTATATTAGGACTCCCTCGACGGTTAAATAACTGTTTGAAATATTAGGACTCCCTCGACGGTCAGATTATTGTTTGAAATCTTAGGATTCCCTCGAATATTAGATCTTTGTTTTTGTAATATTCGAACTCCCTGGACAGTTAGATCATTGATTTTGTTATTTTAGGACTTCCTCGAAAGTTAAATCATTGTTTCTGTTATATTAGGACTCCCTGGACAGTTAGATCATTGTTTTTTGTTAAATTAGGACTCTCTGGACAGTTAGATCATTGTTTCTGTTATATTAGGACTCCCTGGACAGTTAGATCATTGTTTCTGCTACATTAGGAGTCCCTGGACAGTTAGATCATTGTTTTCTGTTATATTAGGACTCCCTGGACAGTTAGATCATTGTTTCTGTTATATTAGGACTCCCTGGACAGTTAGATCATTGTTTCTGTTATATTAGGACTCCCTGGACAGTTAGATCATTGTTTTTGTTATATAAGGACTCCCTGGACAGTTAGATCATTTTTTTCTGTTATATTAGGACTCCCTGGACAGTTAGATCATTGTTTCTGTTATGATAGGACTCCTTGGTCAGTTAAATCATTGTTTCTGTTATATTAGGACTCCCTGGACAGTAAGATCATTGTTTCTGTTATATTAGGACTCAATAGACAGTTAGATCATTAAAGGAGCTTCGTTTTTAGTGAATACATGTACAGTCAGTCTAAGATAATTCCTTGTTTTTCGGTTAGTCATATTCAGCAAAAGAGGAGAACAATCCTTCCCACATTTCCGTTTATACTGTTCCCGAATGCATTCTTAATCATAAAACGGCCATGACTTGGTGTTAAGAGTATATGCCTTTAACAACCATTTTTAACAACGTTTTTTTACTGCTTCGAATCTCGATTAAGGTTAAATTTTGAAATGTTTGATAGATTTTTTCGTGGGTTCTCATTTAAATATTTCATTTTATTGTTTTAATACGCCACTGATGAGTCGTAAAGAAGTTACTTTCCATCGACGCATGCGGTATATATCGGCCTTTTATACAGCCTATTTATGAATGTTTGTTACAATATGGACATTTTTAGATAACCAAACAAAGAATTGCGTGTGCCTTACATAAATCACCATGTCCGTCCGTCCGTCTAGTTTTACCTCTGTAAATCATGTTTTATGATTTGTCTTAATATTAACTTTTAAACGAAATTAAAACTGCATAGTTTAACACATCAACACAAAGATCTTTATAATAAGTTCCATCACGCCAGTTGCTATATACCAGGAGTGAAAGGGAAATTTCCCATTGTAATAACTTTCATTTATGTTAATATACAGTGTACAAGCAATTCTGCTGCATATGGCATTATATTAAAAGGGTACACAAAGAAAGATAAACAAGGTATTTTAATTTACTATATAAGGAACAACATATTAAAAGGTATAACAATTTCAGGAATAGGTATTAAGTTGTCAAGTACACTCGTGATTTACTGAACGTTACAATATGGTAATCATATCATTTATTGGCACCTACAGGTACATGTAATATTTCGCAACGATTGGACAATCAATCTAGTTGTTATCTGCAACATTATGAAATGTATGTCTGAATGTTAGTCTCCTCACATCAGAATATAGCAACCAAAAACAAAAACAATAAAGAAAAACTTTGTTTTTTCCTGAGCATATAACATATTGACAATTATGTAAAGTTAAAAAGTTATTATATGGTTCCCACAAGAGAAAGCAGAAGCTCAATATAAAAGTGGAAACTAGATAAGAAAATAGAGGAATATTATATTTCACGAACTAATGGGAAAAGGGTACTTGAAACTGTCAGATTGCGTATGATTTATCATACTGGTTTACTTCTTGTTTGCTGCAACTCTAAAGATTAGTTAAGTGTTTTTTCGGGTATTTAGCGGAGTGGTGTAATATGATTTTAAGATCAAAATTATATAATCTGGCCACTTCAAAGTATATGTGACGTACATTAATAATTTCGAAGCGATCCTTATTTTATAACCGTATAAACAAACATGTTGTTATTGTTCGATTGTTTGCTTCGTATGTCTATAAGCGTAAATTTATGTTTTCTGTAAAATTATAGAATTGTTTTGTTCAACTAGTGAATAACATTCGGTAAATGGCTTAAATTTACAGACGTGCTTCCATTATCTGAAAATATGCCGCTTCTGTCTGAAACGTCATTTACGGATAATGTTGTGCAAATAAATAATTAATGACGCCGTGTTGCTGTAATTCTATTCTGATATTTACACCAAAGACTAATTTTTTGTTCAAATTTTGTGAAAAAAATACTTCATGTTATTTAAGAAATGTTTACAGTTAATCTTTTTCACCCATTCTGTAAAAAGTACAACCCAACCGTAATTGGAAACAGTTTATCAAATGACTTCATAATAACTTGGGAAACATCAATCACGTCAAATTTATTTTAAACGTGAAATTGAAACATTAATGACAACGATACATTTAATATATCATAAATACACTCTTTAAAACATGTTGATTAAAGTGTTTTGGGGCCTACTTACACAAAACAAAGAATAACAAGATAAAAAAAAAAATCATTTCACATGTATATTGCAATTTGATAATTCGCGATCCGAACATATCCGAATACTTTGCTTTCATCGGAAAATATTATCAATTGCTGAAAAGTAGCTCATTTAATGAATTGAAGTTGAGTTGAAATATAATTATGACATAACATATATTTTTATCGCCACAAAAACAAACATTAGATTATGCTTAATACTAAATACTAAAATACAGTCATTTTAAAATATGATATGGATATCTTACAATTACAAAACATTCAATATATTTATGGTCTTAAAACTTTGACACTTAAGTAAGATACACGATTTTAGTTTGAAATAACATCGGATGAGTTTTGAACACTTAAGGTTATTTTTATTGTTTAAACTATGTCAACACATGTTAGAATTGTGAAATATAAAGATGTACACTAGCTATCTTACAAAGTAATTTAGTAAACGCGAATTTAGTCTTTCCTCGTTTGATTTGGAAATACTTATAGAATATCCTCTTCGTAAAACGGTCTTAATATTCGGTACTACTCAAATGCGGAATAAACCCCTTTCCATATAAAGGTCACTCTGTTTCGTTCTCATACGCAGTGATCACGTGTTTCATAAACAATAAAGCTTCTGCCATTTTGTTTCACTTTTTGCTTACTGTTTTTATGTTTTACTTTATCTAATACTCGTATAAGTATGTTACGCTCCAACAAGAGATTATTGTTGGCTATTGTTACGTGTTTCATTTCGACCATCAAACATTATTTTTTCATGATAAGAAACAGATAAAATTACCCCTCCGCCGCAATATGACACTCAACCCTTCCGAAATAAAATCTTATATGCGCATTGATTTGATTCACAACTACCTAAATAGATAATGTTAAACTCGTTATTACTTATAAAAAAGACAAAATTTAAAACTGCTATCTTTAAATAAACGGGTGACAGCAAAAAGGATCTTAGTGACATCAGATTAAACTTAAGATCGAAACATGCCATATCTTTTAGTTAAACATGAACTTATTCAGAATTAGATAAAAGCTTAACGTAAATTCAGGAAGAAAGCGGGCTATAAATTTGCAAAAATCAAATACACATGTTTTTCTTATATTCGTTGGTATCTATGTACCAAAATGTGACGATAACGGATTGTACATATTATTACTGAACTAAACTCTCCGTTTGGCCTTTTATAAGTTTTGCTAATATTACTAAACTTACTAACCGCTATTCATTATACGGATGAAATTTCTCAGTGCTGGCTAGTGAAGACAACTTTTTTTCATACCATGTAGTTTTCTTATCTTGACGGTTAACATATCTGAAATTCATTCAACGCATTCGTCTCAGCCAGTCAACAAATGTACAATTTACATAACACACGCAATGAACTGCTTATGTAAACACTTTATAAAATAAATTAAAGATAATATCGTTTTGGCGATCGCGTTGGTCCGACGCCTTTAAGCTCATTTAATATGGGCTAATGCCGTTTCAATTTTAAATGTAGCATGATGTCAATCATGTTATCTTGTTATCTTTTTCAAAGCTTAATCAATTTAGACACATATCAAATGTTTTGAGGCACACTTGGTATAAGTAAACATACAATAATATTACTATATTTTATACTGATTTTTGTATGTCTGTTCAAATTACAAATTTAACTATTTATTGTCTATTGTTTACTGCATTTAAGAGCTTCGATTGAATATCAAACGACAACACGAAAAGGCGGAACTTGAACAGCACAGTTTACGGGAGTATGCATTGAAAATGCAATGTGAACGGATGAGGCCTTTAAGGTGGAACGCGACTATGAATTTTTTTGAACCTAGACTTGAATTAATGTAGGTTACTAGGTGTATAAAGGAAATATGCACTATTGTCAATATGCAAATTCTTTGCTCTTTCTGCCAATATTTTCAGAATTATGTAGTATTCTTAGTATGTCCTCATTTATGCATCGTCCTTGTATTTATTTAGTATTTCTACTCGTTATTCCATTCATTTTTATCGGCTTTACACTAGTTTACAGTTATTGTAGAGTGGAGGCATATCGTATCGTTTCTGCCTATTATCACCACACACGTCAACAAGAAATGTGTGTTTTATGACTGATGCCTCTACATCGCCTTGTTAATGTAACAGATAAAGTGTTACCGCTTAACGTAACTTAATAAGGCCATGTCAAGAAATTCTATGCTTAGCGTTAGGTTTAAAACCCAACTGAACCAGCCAGGAAAAAGGAACATAAAATAAATCAACACCCTACAGTTCCTCTGACATTCAGCGCTAAGCGGTCTTTACCATGCAAATTTAATGATGATTGCATACAATTCTATAAGTCATTCAATGATAAGAACGATTTTAGTTAAATGTCGCGTTTTGAAATAGTGCCAGTGTTTCGAAAGTTTGAAAGCCTACTGCCGTCCCTCGATGACGCTAATAATAATATAAATTAGCATGGCCTTATGGTATTTCGCAACAAGAAGGTTTTGCATGAATGCACACCTTTTTAAAATCAGACTGAAATAGACGACAAAGGTTATGAAAGATAAATTTTATTCCGTTTAAATGTTTATAAAAACAATTGATAGTAAGCTTGAAACTTGTACATAAAGTTCACACAATAATGAAACAAACCTCATATACTTGGTGCGTTCATTGATAATGAAATTGAATGCCTTACATATTCCATTGGATATTATTTGGTTCGAATATAAACCCTGTTTATGTAAGGGACCAAACGATATTGAACGAGAGATACAAACGTTAAAACACTACAAACAGACAACACGACCAATTAAATAGCTTTGAATATATATATATATATATATATATATATATATATATATATATATATATATATATATATATATATATATATATATATATATAGATAATTGCAAAATTTAACACAAAAGCCTCATAGAAGCCAGCATCAAATGGAAAAAATGACGAAATAATGTAAAACTAACATATAAACTGATAAAGTAATTTGATATACTTCACGGCCGGATACAACCTGCAGAGAAATGGATTAAACAAAGCAGCGGTGTCTACTCCTAAAAGGCAGGATAAAGTCATTCAAAGAAAGCAATCTGATATATCTAGCCTTAACAGAGTTAAGGTTTAAAACATGGTATTCATATAGTCTAATAATAAATACATCAGTTAACAAACATGCTAAATGTATGCCATTATAAACTCTAGCAAAGTGATAATTATATTACCAAAAAAATACAAACACTAGAATGCCGTTTCCGTTTCGACAATAGTGATATATTCATTTCCAAAGGTGTTATATATCCATATACGATTCATTCAAATGCCAAAGATAAGCGTAGTCATGTTCGTCAGATCTTCAAATGTTTTCGATTGATGTATGTATTCCAACATAGATCATAATGCTGTTGTTTTCAAATATTAGTAACATTGATGATTGAAAAAAGTACCATAAGGATTTCACAACATGTGGGATAGCTTATTATAAAACAAGTTGACACCCTGGACAGTGCTTTATGTTACAATCCGTTAATTACCTTTTTGCGAATTTAAAAGCTGGATATAACCACAGCTTATGTGTAAAACTACAGAAACAAGCACAGTAAACAAAGTGTAAACATAGATATTAATGCGAAAAGCTACAGACAAAAGCTCAGTAGCAAAATTTTTAAACATAAACCCGGTTTAATGGGTAAAAGCCAAAGACAGAAAATAAAATCACAAACAAGAAACATCGAAGAAGAGCACAGTGCATACATACTATATATATAAAACAACTAGGTATATTTATCAAGGATACTTCCTTGGAACGGTCAGTAAAATGTCAATTTACTTGGGGTTTAAGCTTAAAAAGCAACAATGCTAACGCGTTTATAAAGGACAAATTTTCTACGTTAATGGCTGGACATCCAAATCTTATTTGAAAGTTAAGAAAAAACAATATAAATCTAAAGCTGAATAAAAATATTAATGCACAAATGAAAACAGCGTCAATTAACGATATGGTGTTGCGTCGTTTTGATCTTCCTCAACAATTAAACAATTAATGTAATATATAGTGTCTACGGCTTTTCTTGATTTAAATACATGTTATGTATTAGCTCAATTAACTGATTTATGAACAGTGTCTACGTATTTCCTAATGGCCCTCCTATTGAGTCGCATTTATTAAAGTATGCTCAAGAGTGCAGGCATATGAAACTGTACCTGCAAGTAATTCATATAATTCAGATTTATAAAGGTATCGTTAAACAGTTGATTTTCCTTTTTCAGGAAAAAATTACTTTTTGGTTGCAAATTTAAAAAAAAAACACAATAAATATCACAGCATGCGAACATGATTGTTTCTGAGTAAATAAATCTAAATTCTAAAAGTTGAAAGTTGTGAACCGTTATGCTTCTAACACGTTTCATCTGATAGTTGAAAAATAACAGCAATCTCTTTTTTATTGAAGATTAAGAAATAAATAAGGTAGATTTGTCTATGCAAAAAAAAACTGCCATGGTATGACGCAGTGTCAATATCAATGTATCCATTCAGGAATATGATAATTGAAACGTATTATTGTACTCTGTTAAATATCTACTACAAAACTAGTTCATGAAATATTATGTTTACATATGGAGTCTATGTTGGGGGGTTTTCTCTCGAAACTAACATGTCACTTATTTTGAAATTTCATATGTTGCCTTCATTGTTGGGCCTTGACGAATCATGTGATTGGCATGATTAGGAAAAATCACATTCTGAATCACTTACACAAAATAAATTTAAAAATTGTCTAATGATCTGAATTGATATTGCTTTTTGTGTTTTTACCTTGTTGAATTTCTGCCAATTTATGTAATATTTCACTGAAGTTTGTCTCCATTGTGCGTTCATGTTTTGTAATTTGTTTTTGCATTTCACTTATACTTGCGGCCATTTCTCCGTGGGTTGGGTAAAATGATTTCAGCTGAGTGACATTGCACTGTTTAAGAATAGGGTTAATAGGTGAAACAAAGACGGGGCCACCTCCTTCAAATCCACCTTCAATAACCCCGACACAAACAAGATCTTCTTTCTCTAGAAACACCAAAGCCCCTGAATCCCCAGGGCATGCAAAATGATTGTCATCAGTTGATGTTACTTCGTGCAAATTATATTGAACGACTTGGAAATCACCTGCCATAAACCTTAAATGAATTTCTTTTACACTTACAAATGGAGTCACAAATTCCATTTGTCCTCTTGTTTGTCCGCTTGTTTTTCCAAATTTCCAAAGCGTATGGTTACTTGTGTTAATGGAGCCAGTTGTCATTCCGCTTGTGAATTTCAGGGTTGTAGCTTCTTTATGATATATAAAACAGAGAAAATAATATGACGTCAATAAATAAATAAAGCCAAAATGTATATATCAAATGATGATTATGACATATACTGAAAATCGTAATAGTAATTAAGCAAAATGAATTACCGCCTCGAATCTGCGCTGGGAATGTTCCATCCACTGGAAGCCTGTCTGTTATTTTGAAAATGGCTATATCCACCCCAGATGTGCCGTTGTCACCTTCAATGTAAACGGCTTCCACAAGTTGTCCAATCGGTTGTGAATCGTCATACGCCGCAGGCTGGTAAATGGCTCTATCATTGACATACCTTTCTGGCCAGTGGTTAAGCTTCAAATGGCCGCCTCGATATTTGCATTCGGAAAGTTCATCAAGATGCAAAGCAACATGAGCAGAAATAATGCCACACATTCCATATTCTGGATGTTCAATGAAACCTCCAAGAGTGCCAGTAACTTTAGTGCCTTTCCGCTGGATTTCACAACCCATGCGTACATTAGCATGCTTTTCATTAGCTGTCTTGCAATATGACTTAAATGATCCCTCCATAACGTCAGTAGGTATTCCATTATAATTATCCGGAAATTCATCCTCATCAATTGGAATAAATCCCTTCGCATGAACGCATAGTACAATGCAGAGTTGTTGAGTTATGTCCGACTTCTTTTCTTTCTTATCGAAGCAACGTGATTTCACGGAACTTGCTGTTATCACGCTGAGATACTTGTGACGTGTTAAGAGTTTTTGTGAAATGTCACTCAGACATCGTTTAACTTTTGTCTGATTATCAATCGATACATTTTCATGAAGCTGTGGTGCGTTTGTGCAATATATAAATTCGAAACTAGATTTTCCAAGAAATTTTATTTCAGTTCTGTAATTCAGATGATGTTTCAATGAGGACGTATCAACTTCTTCCTTTAATGTTACCACGAAAACGATCTCGCTAACAGACTCGATGCAGTACGCAGGGTAAATGTCTGCAACAAAATCCTTTTTCTGTAAGGCAGCTTCGATATCACCTTTGAGTTGTTTGCATATGTCTTCACAATCTGACAAAACAACGTCACTTCTCCGACCAAATTTAACACACTTTTTATTCAGTTGTTTTTGGGTTGTCAAATATGACGTTTTGGTGACGTCAAACTGCGGATTCAAATCTACAATAAAAGAAACATCAAATAATTCCATGCTGATAAACTATCAAATACGGGCATCTGTATTTATCAGCTTGTATTTAGAAAAATATATGAGTGCTTGTTATACAATGAAGCCTCGGTGTTGTCGGCGTCCAAATACTATTCGCCACAATATAAATATATATAAGCATGCAAATTAACATTTTTTAGCCATTTTAAGGATAAATTTATCCAACTATTTGGTTTACCTTGGAAAATAGTGGGATAAAAATCAGCCACTATTTTCCGACGTAGTATGGTTTCGGGTATAGTAACGACGCCATCTTTGTATATGTATATATATTTAAAGTGTTTTTGTTTTTATACACGATTGAGTAACAGTACATTATAATGGATGTAGGTATATAAAAACATCATGTGTCAGTTTCGGTCGGAAATGTATCAACAACCAGCAAGTATTTTAGCATTTCTCCGGCGGACCAGCATGTTAAGTGAATATTTTGGCTGTCGAGCTGATATCAATGTATTTCTTGAGACAGTAGTATGTTAATAAGAAAATTATTGGCCACGTTACCGACAAGACGAAACATTACCATATTCCTTGTGAGACTCACAATAGCTGATTCTTGTATGCTTTAAGTACAAACATTTGTTCTTGTTGAAAACTAAGCATATATCTTTGTACTATTGTATAAATGTATTTATGCAGGTAATAATATTATCGTTTATACTTGCACTTAAACTGAAAGAGTGATAAATTTAATTTTATAAGAAATTATACTATTGTTGTTCGAGACCTATAACGAAACGGTAGGCGGAATACTCTTATACATCAGACGACCAAAAACCTTTAATAACATAATTGTGCCACGGTCACAAAGGTTCTTAATTGCGTATTTTACGCAATTATACGTATATTGATGTGGAAAGTAACATATTTTTATGAAGACTGTGTTCCGACATGCTAAAAAGATGTAGATGTTAAAATGGCAATGAAGTTATCATAGAATGTGTGTATTCAGTTCCTTCTTCTTTTTAAAAAGCTTGTTGATTTTATTTAGCATCACTAAAAATACTGACACTGGACATGGCACACTTTAGGGTTTGATTTTATTGGTCACAACTTGTACATGAAGAGCACCGCTGTACTTTGGGTCTATCTGCAAAGGGCTTGATTGTTACTTAATTGGCATGAATGAAGTAATAATAAAATCGACTTGTTTGGAATGAAATTAGTAGAGTATAGCCATGACTTTATTTACCATTAATGAATATGGCTAAACTTTGTGATGCAGCCATATTCGTCAGTGGCCAGTTAAGTCATGGATACGTTTTAAAGGGACTATACACCAGATTGGCACCAAAAAAAGTTTTTTTTCTGTAACGAATCTCAGTTCATTTGTTTTATAAAATGCTTTACTCTTTGATATCATAATTGTAAAAAACACACCAAAATGTAAAAAGAAAATCGAGTGTTGATATGTTTAATTATTAAGAGGAAGAAAATTGAAGGATATTGAAATGTGGCAGGTGTACAATTATAATTTGTGCTGCCTTTTTGCCTGTTTTTTTATTTTTAAGTTAGGTAAAACGTTTATAAAACTGAACCTGTTTTGAGTGTATCATGATTTTTATTTATAAAACAACTTGAGTAAGAAATAAAAAAGATACAATAAGAAACGATGAAAAATACAAATCAAATAAATTATAATAAGATTATTTGATGTTTTAAGATATAGTTAGGTAAATTGAATAACAAAAGGACCATGATGGCCCCGAATCTCTCATCTAAGATATGTGAAAACACATAGCTTGCTGTTTGATATTGGCAAAAGTAACGCTTAATTTAGTGACCAGTCCATAAACTGCATAATAATGTTGTTGAAGTATCCACGTTGCACTATAAATTTCGATACACGGTTTGTTTTAAACAAAGCTCAGACATTGGTCAAAAGAAATCAAGGTCATCCAAAGAGGTCAAAAAGGGGGTGAACCAATTTTGATCCAAGGAACATTCTATGAAAAAACTTGGTAGAGGATCTTATACGACGCTAGGTAGAATATATAAAAGGCCTTAGGCTTGAGATTTCATAAAAAAAAATATTTTCAAAGTTATTTGTATTTAAGTTTTTCGGAAACTTGTGACCCCCGAGGCGGGGCAAGCTTCGCTATTACCCTGGGGGCATAGTTTGAGCAAACTCTGTAGAGAATAACTATATAATTCTACATACAAAATATCAAGCGTTAAGGCTCTGAGGTTTCAGATCAAAATATTTTCCAAGATTCCCTGTATACGTATATTGGAATATTGTGACCCCCGAGGCGTAGCCAAGTTTTGACCAAAGGGGACAAATGTTTAACATATTACTACAGGACACTAAATAATAATATATACCAAATATCAAGTGTCTGGGCCCAGCTGTTTCGGACTATAAGGTTTTTAAAGAGTTCCCTCTGTTCCCTCTTATTGTGGCCAAATTCAATTAACCAAAACGTATCCATAACAGCCAATTATGTAAACAACGTCCGAAAAAGAAAGCCACGTTACTTTTTATGATTGGTTACTGCCGGCTATTACGCGATAATCGCCCGAAGATGCCTATAATCACCAAAGAGCCGGAGGCCTGGTGGAAATCACGCGTTCAATGGCGATTGAGAAACAATGCCGATCACGCCGATCGCGATCGTATAATGCCACATAAAGTATCATTATTATCAGAAAAATATGTTTTTTTATGATATATAAATATAACATTATCACACATTCTTATAAGGTATTTTATTTTATGTTGACGTCATTTCCAACGTACCTGGTGATGGAAGTTCGTCCTCATCTGAAAAAGATGGATACAATGTTAACACTGCATGTTACCATTTCATGATGTAGCCAATATTGAATACATATTTTATATTTCGCTAAAAGCCTCCTGATTGAAATGATAACAAATGTAACGATGAACAGTGTTTATATGATTAAACTTGTTTAAAGTAGTGAACCCTGGACATGGATTATTAGACCTGCTTACATCTACATTTTAAAGAAATTGGAACTCAGAATTTCTTGGTTATTGAACTATGTAAATTCTTCATATATATCAAAATAAGGGATTGTTCAAAATTAAAGATCAAGGTTTGTTATAAATCTATGCTTGGTCTTTTCGCAATCTGGAAGATAGTTTTAAGCTCTTCTGTTTTTAGGGAAAAGGACGAGGTTTTGAAAAAGCATTGTTCTAGTCGTCGACATTGTTGTGCATAAGCAGACTCTTAAACCATGTCCATGACTCGATAACCGGTTAATGAATACAAATACAACCCGGAAAACATGTTACAAAGAACAATACGGGCATGCATATTAAAGCCCATACCCTAAACGATTATCGTGTTATAACCCCCGATTCAAATGAGAGATAACAAACAAATATTGACCAGGCTGCTCACTGTTCGCTCTAAGGCACTCTTGTTAAAATACGTCTGTTTTTTAAATAATTTTTTTGTATACATAGCGATGTTTGAGTATCTTGTTATCTCCCTTTCTAAAATATATTCTTACTGGAGTTTCACAAATTTGCTTGCAGTTTGTTGCCATATGAATAAAGATTGACTATGGAAATATTACGATTAAATCTACTTTCTCTTAAGGGTAAATTATTTTACTGAATCAACTATCAGTTTAACGCGTCTGTTGTTACCTGTTGCCTCCTTTTTAACTCGACTTTTTTCATCGTCCTGGTCTTTTATTTTTACGGTGTGCCTAAGCAGATCATGGTTAGTGAAAAGTTGTATGCATCGCTTAAGTTTTGACTGTTCAAACATCAGTACAACGCGGAGTTTGTTTGATTTCACAAGAGCATGAATGAGGTCAAAGTTCTCGAACCATCGACGACTTTTATCTCTATCGAATGCAAACTGTCCCGTGATGTGGAGACATACCACCATTGCAGCTTCTGCATCTAGGTGCTGAAAGTCATCTGGATTACTCATTACCAAACAATTGTCTGGTGCAAATTGTTCAGCTAGTTGTTTTATGCAGGAAAGGATGAGACGCTCATTTCTACCCACAAGAACAACGACTCGTTCTTTCTTCATCGTAGATTTCGCCTCTTCGAAGACTGATTTCCTCAGTGGCAATTCTTCTATTTGTGAAAGATAGCAGGAACTCCTTTCTGAATGCAAGTACAAATAGTTGAACTATACACATAGGTTCACATTTACATTTGTTAGACTAATGTTTCTATCCTTCCTTACGTTTATAAACTAATATAAATATAACTGTTAACCTTTTAGTAACCATCCCTTAAAACTCCTTAAAATGATATAACTGATAATACTGACCAGCATTCACCGACCTTACTTGGATGATTGGTGCCGTTAGGAAATTACCCCATGTGGGAAGTTTGTGGTTCTGTGAAATTTACAGTTAATGTTCTAAACTTGGGTCGAGCTTGTTTAAAATTCGTAGTCAAGCATATTGTTTTAACATGTATACCATAAATTGATCTTCCTTTTTGCAAGATATGATAGTGATTAACACATCTATTTTTTTTCAAATAATTCCTTTTAACATTTTTAAATATGCACTTGACATCAAACTGTTTTGAACTTCATCTGCCGGTCTTAATATCTGCTTGATTCACAAGCGTTTATCTATTCATAACACTCTCTCGTTGTTGTTTTTTTGTTTTTGGAAGGTATCAAAATGGACAATAATTATTCCTTCAATGTTTAAAAAATATTGATCATTAAATATGAAAATATTCGCTTTAATATGTTTCTCTTTATCTTGAACTGAAAAAAGAGCAATATTTGTAGCTCCAATATCGTCATCTAACATAAACGTATTTCTTCACTGCAAGAAACAATATCAATTAACTTCACGTCTTTACGTTTAGTATTATTGTTTCAAACATTTTTAATATCGAAGGGTCATCAAAATGTATCATACTATATACGTATGACTACCGTTCTAAACTCCTGCTTGTTTCACAAACGTTAATCCTTTCATGCAATTTGATCTGTGTGCCTGCTCGTCTTGATTGTGTTTTTGCACGCCTGTCAAAATATAATTATTCTTATAATGTCTAGAAATGAAGATATTACAGCATATATACCTAGCAACATTTTTATTTATTTTTATCTTGACCTTGATTTAGTACAGGTTTACCTTGTAGAGCACTGTGCATCCTTTGACAATTTGTGAAACAAGATGTCGTGGATCCTAAAAGTATACATATAATATTGAAAGTATTTAATATTGTGTAATAACTGAACGAGTTGACGCGCATGTTGTTGTTTTTATCAACAAACATACTACTATTAAAATCAGATCATATGCTGCGAATATACCTAGAACATTCACAGTGATAAATATAATGATAAAAATTCTCAAAAAGGTAAAAAGTAATATACCTCATTATTTTCCGTGTCTTTAACGAAATAAGCCGATCATGGCGTACTTTTTGACTGCCATGATTTAATGTAATTTTGCTATACTATTTCATTCTGTCCTAAATTCAGAATTACAAGATACATCAGTGGTATTAAAAGAATCATCTAAAATTGACCTACTATCGTCAATGATTTCAGGATTTTTTTCTGTTGTTTCAGCATATGGTTCAACAATGTTTTGCAACACATCATGGTCCTTCCCGAACTCTTTTTGCGCTTGAACGAGAACATCTTTCTTTGTCACGATTGCAAGCGTCAACTCTCCGGCATAAGCTGAATTCATTATCTGATAAAGAACATCAAGCATCGCTCGCGCCTTTTGTGTGTCAAAATCGTGGTCGCCGAATGGGTTTGTGCAAAGGATAAATTTTATCTCTGACTGATCAATATGGCGCCAATCGCTTGGAAAATTTATTTCAGCACTTACATTAGGTCCATGGTTATTTACGTCTTTTATTGCAGCCAATGCCACCTGCAGATATGATCGACCAATGGTCCCTGTGACAATAACATGTCGCTTTTGTCGGAGATAGTCTCGAATTTGTGCAGAACAATCGGGCGGCTCAAAATCATCCAGGAGCTCTCTAGACATCGTTGAGTCAAAGCATTCTGAATAAGAACAAGCAACATTTCTAATTTACAAAGTTCTATAAAACCTCATGTTTTACTTTCTACTTAGGGTTTTACATGTTTTACATAGCTATATTAATTCTGCTTTGATATTAATAGTATGTCATCTATCTTTGTGCATTGTACTCGTTGGAGTGAGTGCTTTCTTCAGTGTGCACAACTTATGATAATATACGCACAACAGTGGATCTAGATATTAAGCACTGATTACTTACTTTTTACGCCCGGGGTTTTAGTTCTATTGCACAATTTTCTCAAGTATTATTTGGTGTTAAATATTTGTTTTATTATATTTTCAAATGTACCTTTCATACACCTTAAAATGTCATTAACTGCTTTAAATCGCTTGACAACTTTGCCTGAAAAGTCAATTTGAAAGAAAATGAAAATCAAACAAAGGGAAAGTATTTGACATAATATCGCAAATACAGAAGTAGTAATATAAATTGTTCGTTATTAAGGGTAGGTCACACGTCGTTTGAAGGACCAACATTTAAAATGTTTAAAATAACATTTTTTATTTAGTTTTGAGGTCCAATATTTAGCAAGCATAATTCATATATTCGCTGCAACATGTGAAGCTGTAATAAGGAGTTTAGCAGTTTTAACGAAAGAAAATTTGATCCGATTTCCAATAAAAAAGCATAAACGTTTTCCCAAAAATGTTTAAATACAAAATGTATATGAGTCAAATATATCAGAAATACCCAATCAGCAGTGTCATGACGCTTTGTGGTGATTTCACCTATTTAAAAAAAGATATTTGCATTTTTGTAACCAGGAAATGAATTTCATCCCCTATTTTCCTTTAGTTTTTTTATTTGAAAAGTTATCATCTATAAACTTCATGGCCATTGTTGATTAGGTAGTCGGGAGCATTTTGACACACAAAAAAGTAATAATGTTGACAGCTTTTCTCGAAAGAATATGAATGCTTTTTATCCAAAATCTTATAAATCTTCTAATATAAATATACTCTCTATTCCTTTTCTAAGGTATACGTGTATTTAAGTATACACTAAACAACCTTACCTCGGCTGTCTTCTCGTATTCTACGACATTTTCTACAATCAGTCTTGTTAATAGTGCATTCTCTTTTACTTCTTCCAGGCCACCGACCATACTAAGGCACCAAGTTGTGAACGTATTGAACATAGTTGGAAAGTTTCTAATTCTTGCTTTATTTATATTTTCTGAAGTCTGTTGTTGACATTTGGGAGACAAGTGTGAAACGAGTAAATATAATACCTTATGCACCCTTACCTTGGCTGTTCACTTGCGTTTCTGTGACGTCTTCAACAATATGTCTTGTTACCTTTGTATTCTCTTTTATTTCTTCTAGGTCGCCAGCCATACCCAGACACCAAGTTGTGAGCGTATTGCATATATTTGGAAGGTTACCTATCCTTGCTTCATTTATGTTTTCTGTTGTCTGTTGTTGAAATCCGGGAGACAAATTTGAAACGAGTTGGTTTATACTTTGTTCTATTGACCTCCATGTATTTTCAAACTCTTTCTCCGTTAAGCTTCGTAGCTGTGTAATATACTGAAGCTTGTTTCTTTCAGCTCCTATCTGTTCAACGCTGGCTTTCACCTGTGGTGGCAAACTAAAAATGCCAAGAAGCAAACACGTTGTGGCAGTAATGTCCCATTTACCTTCGTCGATAGGACCTGAGTTGTAAATCTTCTCATAAATATGCTTCGGGATACATCTTAGCCCATGAATAATTGGTTTCTTTGCTGACATGTACTGTTTGATATCTATGAACGGCGTTAAAGTATCTGCCTTTGCAAAAGTGAGGAAAAGCTGTCTGAGGACAGGTGTGCAAACATCGATGACCAAGGTGAAAAGGCGGTAGTAGCGATCGGCCATCGTAAAGTTTAATCTTCACTGCTCTCCTTCCCCTTGTATCTTAATCAACATATCATAAACAAAATACATTAGAAGTAGAAGCCAATAAAACAAAGACTCTAAAAAGAGGCATAATTCGATGACCTAATATGTACTCGACGAGATACGTGCCGCATCTTATAACAACAGATGTAATGTAAACGAATAAAAACTTCATACACTAAGTAACAGTGAGATAGAGGCGTCATATACAACACGAGAATCTAGCCAAAGGAAAAGTACCAACTCCTCAAAGGTACGATACAGTTTACAAAGACACCTACTCGAAATAACCTGCTTAATTAAATTTTAGAACTTTTGTTCAGGTTTAAAAAGATGTGTACATACAATCTTATGACTTTTGTATCAATGCGCATATCAGAAAATCGAACACAAACTAAAAGGAGAATTGAAACACCAAATATGTAAATATGAGTAAATATTGAATTTAAAATCCTTTTACATTAAGCCCTCAAAGTCAATATAAATAACGTTAAGTATGATTAAGTACGAACTAATATTTATAAGCAAATTGGACATAAGAATAATGAATAATGATAGTGCCACTCAGGTAGTTCCAAGTAAAAAACCTAACATCTGTTAGAGTTTAGTTGTACACCATCTGAATATCTTGGTTTGGCGAGTGTGGTTATGGATATGTTTCGTCATAGTAAATTCCATCAGGTCATTTTTTTAAACCGATAGAAAGGACAGTAAGAGTAAGCTACACTACCAAACTCTTGATCAGTATACGGCAGAATCGACTTGGCTATCTACCTCCTGATGACTATACGGCAGTATGAAATAGGTAAGCTACCTCTTGATCATTATACAGCAGTATCAGCTAGGCTACCTCCTGATCATGATACGGCAGTATTATCTAGGCTAGCTACCTCTTGATTTTTATGCAGCAGTACTGGCTCGGCTATATTTCTCCTGGTCATTTATCTACCTTCTGACAGCTATATGGCAATGTCAGCTAGGATAGCTATCTTGGTCACTTTACGGCAGTATCAAGTCATTTATCTACCTTCTAACAACTATATGGCAATGACAGCTCGGCTTGCTACCTCCTGATCACTATAAGGTACTATCAGATATGTTATTTTCCTCCTGATTTCTTTACGGTAATAAGCCAGGCTATCTACTTTCTGATCAATATACGTCAGAATCTACTTGGCTAGCTACATGTGTATCATTATGCAGCAGTATAAGCTCAGTTACCTACCTCCTTACGGCACCGGCTCGGCTATCTACCTCCTGATCAGTATGCGGCAGTAACAGCTAGGCTAGCTACATTCTGACTACTATTTGGCAGTATCAGCTAGGCTAGATACCTCTTGGTCACTATTCTGCAGTTTTAGCGAAGTGAGCTACGACTTGATCAGTATTAGTAATGCATGTTACATTCTGATCACCATGCTGCAGATTTAGCTGCGCAAGCTGCACCCAGATCGCTATACGACACTTCTGTCTAAGCTAGCTACCATTTTATTACTAAGCGATATTTTGATTTCGCGCAATGCATAAAACTCAGATTTATTTTAAGTTTTATAAAGGAGTTTCTTAATCATGTATCAATCATCAAAGCGTACTGTAAAAAGCGTTAAAATTTACATTGTGGATGAGTCCCTTGAAATTGATATTTACTATTTTTCTCACTACCGAAAATCGATAAGTCGTAGCGGAAACAAACCGTTGATAAAGTGTTATATACGAAGTACTACAGCTGCTTTATTTAACTTGTCACTGCATACGCACCACTCTTGCGGCTTGTTAAGGATGTCAAACAGGCCGAGTTTTATAATTGATGACTTACCTCAAACATTTGTGATAAACGCCTACTTTTAGCGAAACGTCAATTTGGTAATTATGACGTACATTTACGGTTGTTTAATTGTATGGTGCGATTCAATTATACTTCTAAAAGCAAAACTGAACATTTCACGGTTATATCTCTTAAATGATGAAATATATGTGTTTCGAGGTAAGATCACATATTCCGCATTTTCAAACACAAAACGTCATCATTATTAAAATGAAAGCATGATTTAGATAAAAGCTCAGGTTTTCAGTTATAGTCCTAACATTGAATTTATATGAACGATCGCTTGATGTATCCATTTTTTTTTTAAATGAATGCAGACAAAATAAATCGGGACGATAAACCTTGGTTTCCATAAAAGCATTAGTGAAAGTAATTGTCATAAACTGTTAAAAAATGATGTCTGAATAAATATCCTTGAAGAAATTATTGTTTTCATTTTCTATTGATTATAACTTCTTTTGTAACGCTTATGTTCACAGGCCCAAAATCAAACGATGCTGGACATTTTTCATAGCACTTGATATAATTACCTTATTTACAATCGACTCCTCCCCTCCATATATTATCCTTTTAACATAACCAATTAACGTCTTATTAAAAAAGATTTAATAGTCTAAGATATTATGAAATTAATTGCATTACAGGTATAATATTACCCAACGCGTTGAATCATTTATAGATTCAAACATTTACACTCCAATAGTATAAGCTAGTTGATAATGATAGCAATATCACGTACACTCCAAGACCATTAAAATGAAACTGATACTCTGTTTAATAATATAAAGGGAATATTACTATCAATTATAATTTGAGAAACGGGTGATTGGAAAATTGCAACTTTTGAATAAATTGTCATTAATTTACTTCATAAGACGTCTGAAGTTTTGCCTTTAAATTCACAATGGCTGGAACAGTGAACTTAATAGTTAGTAATCAAAACTAAACTGTGTAGTTGGAATTATAAGGTTACCGATGTATATAAAATTATTTTCATTTTATCATGCCATTAGTCGTAATGTTTAATTTATACATGTACTGACCCACATTTTGTTTTGTGTAGAAGAGGAAGAAGAAGAAGAAGAAGAAGAAGAAGAAACAGCAACAACAACAATAACAACAACAGAAACGACAACAACAACAACATAAACAACAACAAAAAAACAAGAAGAAATGTAGTCGAATTATGTTTGTGCAATGACCTATCTCTTGGAGCAAGACTATGGAAGAAATTAAAACACATTAGAAATCCATCATAAATGGCATTTTTATTAATGCTGTTCATGTCTGTAACACTCTGTCCAATGTTCCAAAATCTTGCGACGCTGCTTAATGTCCATGGCATAAGGTGTCATTTTCATCACTCTACTTAGAATTGACATTTTTCTCGAAAGTGTACCATTTATTTAATATGCGTAATAATCTTACGTCTACAAAAACGTTTTTAAATAGTCTTCAACCGTAGAGTAGCATACCTAAGCCTTATCGAATGAATTACAAGTATCATAATTTAAACTGGGTTGTAAATTTGTCAATAGCAAAACCAACAAAGTGCTAATAATTGTATTTTTTTTTGTAGAAATCGGTAATTGGCAAACTTCAGATTTTCGCTACCATTAAAGTGTTTTACCTATAAATTCACAGTGCCAATCATCCACACCAGTGATACAATGATTCGTACTTAAATCTAAACTGCCAAGTTTGTAGTGAGGCATCCAATTTTCAATAAATATCTTCGTGTTTTTACGCCATTTGTCTTTAGGGAAAATCGTCAAGCCTGACAACCCACATTTTACATTACTTAAAAATCAACTAAGTTCATATATGTTCTGAATTAATGTGGAAACTTGTGGAATATAGTATGTTGGACAGGTAGGGAGGCCATTGAAAGCCCGGTAAGGAGAACATATTTATAACAATAAAAAAATAATGTATTCTAGAAAATTGTATATCAACAGTTTTATAAGAACGGACATAGTTTGGATAACTTAACAATCCATCCAGTAGAACATATATTATTTACAGATAAAGTAAGTATTTCCTATAAATTCAAAGCAAGATGCACCACAGAATTTGACTGGATTAAACGTGCTTGGCAACTCTGTATCAGCTTATACAATGATCACATATTTAATAAAGGTAACATATCAAAATGTAGTAATATCGATACTTTGTTTATTCGTTATAGAAAGAAAAGGTAGACGAGAACACTTGGCAAGAGGATTAATGGAAACATAAATCTAAAACAATGTCGAACAATTTATATCGAGCAGTGTTATACTATTCGTGTTACTAAAGCGTAAACATCGACTTCTTTCTACTTTGTTATGCCTTCTAGTTACTTGATTACGCTTACTGGATAAGGAAGCGGAAAATATCATTTTAAGAACAGACTCAGAGTATTAATTGCGCTCATATTGATAATGGTTAAACAAACATTTCCTTCATACTACTATTGACAATGTAAATATACGCAAACGATATCTTATTAATCTTTCTGCAAGCAGCAAGTTCTTGAGAATAAATTAATTCTGTGTACCGTTGAGACGCTGTTGGACATATTGCTACCAGAGAATTTGATTATATTAAATATAATATTCGCACAAAACTGCTAAATAAAGGTCATAAATACCGGAAAGCATCTGAAATTAATTTACATACAGGTAAATTAAAATTAACAGAAGCCTCATCTTAATATTAAACAAGCTGTTGTAAAAGAGAAGGGGTTGTCCTCAAAGCCTTAATGCCGTGATTGAATTATACATTTCCTTTAAATCAAAAGAAAATATAGAGTTTTTTTAAGAACAATCCATTAGCCCTCCACCTAAATCTAATATGAAAATCTTAATTTCTATACTCAGCATGTTGACCATGACTTTCTACGTTGTCTTGTTATTTTAAATCTTATCTCTTTATCATGATCTTTTGCAATATTTTGTCTTTTTAAACTTATTATTAGATTTGCTATGCTCAGCATGTTGACCATGGCTTCCCTACATAATTTTATTATTTGAAACCTAATCTTTACATTTTAATCCTCAGCATGTTTACCACGACCTCCGACATTATTTCGCTGTTTTATATTTTTCTTGGAAATCGTATTTATTACCTTCTGTATGCTTTAAAATAATACAAAATGTAATTTGAAATACGGATGCGGAATACTTTAATTTGTGACTACCGGTACGAAATACGGAAACTAGAATCCAACATTACACATAAAATAATGTGATTCTTTTCACTCATGGCTGTTTCAAATAAGATTTGCAAGAAGTAAAATAAAAGTTCAAAAACAAAGTTAAAAAAGTTAAGTTACCTTGAGAACACAGGGAGATCTATTTTCAAAGAGAAAAAAGTCAGCTTATTCTTCGAATAATAATTGAATCAACTATTATAATTGATTAATAATAAGGTGTATAAATGAATGCTACGTAAAACATCCTCACCCAAAAGAATTACTTAAAATACGATTCAATGTGATCGAATCAACACAATTGTGCTTTGTATAAAAATTCTAAAACTTGTCTCATCTTCAAATAGATATGCATAGTTCTTTTCAAACTCAAGTGAAACCATTTTATTGATATTTTTACGCCTGAAAGATGATTTACTAGGTCGTAGGTCGCAGTTTATACATATTGAGTATTAAAATATACCTTTGAAGAATAATGAAAAGGAATCGATTTGAACTCCTTTGTATAAGGTCAGTCGTCTACTTCTTTCCATTGATTTTGCTTACGTCATCAAATTATCGCTGATACATCGCCTAGGGATATTTACGTTGAATACCTAAAATGTGTTCGAATGGTTTTCTTTTTGCGTGTTTTTATATGAATTAATTCGAATTTAAACCTTTTTCTAAACGATGAGCTATACGCATTGTACAGATTGAGATTCATTAAAAAAGTGGTCGTCTCAATGCTCAACATAATTTGATCAGTATTAAGCTCTGCAGTGTTCAAATAAGGTTTTTGTTTCATCATGTCATGCCGTAATGTTAAATTGCGATCCCTGGTGATCTCATTTAATTTCATAGCATTTGAAATGGTATAGCTTAATAAAGAGAAATCATAAAAGACCGATATTTACACTTCGAGTTTGGATTATTGTTCTGTTCACCTCAGAATTTCCGTTGAAGGTAATCATACTTATTTGAAACGATCTAAAGAGTTGATTTTTCTGCAATCATTCTGTCAAAAATCTATAATCTGAATGAACTTGCAGTCTTTATTTGTGTAACAAGACTTTATTTGCTTATTCTATAATGCGATCAGGTACACTGTCACATAATGGAGTGATTGTATACATTAAATAGGCGTACAAATGAGATATTTTATTTACTCTTATAATGCATTCGGCTTTAATTGCTGGTTATCGATATTGTCTTATTAAAACTTCTTTATCAACTGATGTAATTTTGGCATTTAAAATGGTATTTGTAACCATTGAAAATCTAGATGAATAAATCTTCGTACTGTGTTTTGCTTTCTAATATATCAAGGTTTTCCCCGAAGGTAGATAGCAAATGAGTATCACTAAGTTCATTTGGCCTTTGCGACGATTAAAATTTAGCAAATTTAACAATAAGACTACCATCAGAATACATTTTATTCTTAGCATAAGCAATAAAGATTTTTGTTAGCTTTAATGATGTCTAGTGAAGTTCCTTGGTTGACTGAGATCACAAGATGAGCGCTGATATTCGCTTACATTGCTCTCTGTGAAATTTTGAAATATGTTCAGTCCATTATACAAAAGAAATTGAAGTTCTGTTATCCTTCATTTTGTTTCATCTCTTTATTTTTGTTGTCCTTTTCATCGGGTATATACAACTGAAGGATCGTGTAAATGCCTATGTAACTTGTTCAATACTCAAACGAAACAATATCAGCACAGATAAAAAATGCTTATTGTTATCGGTTATCTTTGAAACAAAAAAGGCAATGAGTAAAAATGGGAACCATTCCATAGCCACTCGGACAATCATATCTCTTATTGAAATATGTGTGTACACGACTACATATGTTATGGATTAGAGATACTTGAATGGTATATATATGCATCAGTATTGTTTGGTCCTGTACGAATCGACTGGAGTCGTTGATGTAAATGGGTAATCATAGGGTGCCCTTAGGCCTGATGCTCCCTTAGATCTTCTGCGTTCGATACCAAATCCTTGTAAGTGCCATTACGATAAGATAATGGTCCAAATGTGACGTTTAAGTGATAAACCATGAGATAAATTTGTTACATAGATACTTTAAAGACCTCGTTATAATTAAGATTCATTAACAAGCCGGTGAAAATTGAGATACGTCAATAAATCCGTGATAATTTAGATATGTCAGTGAGACCGTGGTATTCAGATACGTAAACGATAACGCGGTAGTTGAAAAACGTCAACGCGCCCAGGATAATTAAGATATGTCAACGAGTACGATATAGTTGATAAATCCAAATGAGCCAGGGATCATTGTTATATGTCAACGAGCCCGTGATAATGGAAATACATCGACGAACCCTTGGTAATTGAGGTACGTTAACGAGCCAGTGATAATTAAGATATGTCAACGACCTCATGATTACTAAGATACGTTTACAAGCCCGTTGTAATAATATTCCTCTAACGAGCCTGTGATAGTTGAGATATGTCAAAGAGCTCTTTATTTTGGGAAGATTTCAACAAGGTCATGCCAAAGGAGAAAGCCGTTGTACCCGTTAATAATGAGATGCGTCAACGATCCCCTGATAACTTAAAGTATGTTAACAAACACACCGGGCATCAAAATGTCATAAACGTCGGATACCTTAAGAACTAAGCTACAGGCAGTAAGATATAACCATAAGCAGTTAGGAGTATACATTAAATATAACAAGGTATATTGCCTTAAAGCATTTTTTTTTGTAAAATTACTGGGACTGTTAATAGTACCCCACCATATGCTCTAGCCGACATATGACGTGTGTATAGTGTATTGTCATCACATAATTGTAAAAACAAGATAGACGAATTTCAAACATGATAACACATATGTAGGCAAAAGGTTTATTATTTTATTTATTCAACAAACAAACATCGAATATTCGAATACCGACTTTGACATTCGAATACCAAACGTTTGATCGAATAATCGAATATACGTTTGCATCCCTATTTCTATTCCATAGTTCTTAATAAACTACGCTTGTCTGTGCAGTATTCATTGCGTAAATATATGTTCAAGTTTGCATTATTACTAAATACGTGGTCAAATGTGCGGTTGAGTATTTATAAACCAGTTAAATCCCCATTGAGCTTCTGTTTCACGGACCGTTCCTCATTTGGTAATACATATGTATCGATGCATATGAGGTATATCTGTATTGTTTTGTGTGCTGTGTGGTTATCATTTAGTGTATGTTGTGTCTTGCCTTTAAACAGAGTCACTGATAATTAGTGGCATGGTATTGCCATAAACATTATAACCAATAAGCAATGATGTATGAATCATTCATTTGACATTATTTAAAATATATTGGTATTTCGTTTTCCCTTTTCGTTCACTGATATGTGTTAGGGAATAAAGGACAATCTATAAATATTGAATCCCCGCCTGCAATCAAAACAGAATTAGGAGTATTATATTGATTGATGATATAACTTCGCCTGCGCATCGACCTTCACCCTACAGTAACCTTACGATCCACCTTAACATGACGATTGATCGACCTTAATATGAATACATACTTTTATCTAACGATCGACCTTTACCTGACGATCGACCTTCACTTGACGATCGATCGACCATAACCTGACGATCGACTTTCACTTGACGATCGATCGACCATTACCTAACGTTCGACCTTCACTTGACGATCGATCGACTATTTCCTGACGATCGACCTTCACTTGACGATCGATCGACCTTCACTTGGCAATCAATGGACCATTACCTAAATATCGACCTTCACTTGACGGTCGATCGACCATTACCTGACGATCGACCTTCACCTGACGATCGATCTTCACTTGACGATCGACATTCACTTGACGATCGACCTTCACTTGCCGACCGACCTTCACCTGACGATCGATCTCCACCTGACGATCGATCTCCACTTGACGATCGACCTTCACCTGACGATCGATCTTCACCTGACGATGGACCTTCACTTGACGATCGATCTTCACTTGACGATCGATATTCACCTAACGATCGATCATCACCTGACGATCGATCTTCACCTGGCGATCGACCATCACCTGACGATCGATCTGCACTTGACGATCGATCTTCACTTGACGATCGACCTTCACTTGACGATCGATCGACCTTCACTTGACGATCGATCGACCTTCACTTGACGATCGATATTCACTTGACGATCGATATTCACCTAACGATCGATCATCACCTGACGATCGATCTTCACCTGGCGATCGACCATCACCTGACGATCGATCTGCACTTGACGATCGATCTTCACTTGACGATCGACCTTCACTTGACGATCGATCGACCTTCACTTGACGATCGATCGACCTTCACTTGACGATCGATATTCACCTGACGATCGATCTTCACTTGACGATCGATATTCACTTGACGATCGATCTTCACCTGACGATCGATCTTCACCTGACGATCGATCTTCACTTTACTATCTTTTTTTGTGAAAAAGCTTAACAGTATACAACGATATGAAACATACGTTACACTATTCTACTATGTCCTCGGTAGCTGTCCATTTCTGTGTTAAGCTACCAAGATATACATTTCTTGGTTCTAGAAGCAAACGTTGTCCTACATTATTTTGCTTTTTTTTAAAATGAATCCTTGAGTTATTACGCACATTATGTTTACCGTGACCTCTGAGATGGTTTTGCCTCTAAAACTTAATCTTGTATTTCTTAAAATTAGCATATTTATCACGACCTCATACACTTCATTTTTTTAATCCAATTTTGGCAGTTTTATTTGTTATTGTTTTATTCCGATGTTACTAACGAAACCCCGCTTCAATATCTTCTATTTAATCGTTAATAACAGCTCGGCTTGCGAACTCCTGATCACTATAGGGTACTATCAGATATGTTATTTACTCCTGATTTCTCTACGACAATATAAGCCAGGCTATCTACTTTCTGATCAATATACGTCAGAATCAACTTAGCTAGCTACATGTGTATCATTATACAGAAGTATAAGCTCAGTTAGCTACCTCCTGGGCCCCTTACGGCGGTACCGGCTTGGCTATCTACCTCCTGACCATTATGCGGCAGTATGAGCTAGGCTACCTACCTTTTGATCACTATTTGGCAGTATCAAATAGGCTACCTACCTCCTGGTCACTATTTGGCAGTATCAGTATCAGCTAGGCTAGCTACCTCTTGGTCACTTTTCTGCAGTTTTAGCGAAGTGATCTACGTCTTGATCAGTATTAGTTATGCAAGTTACATTCTGACCACCATGCTGCAGATTTAGCTGCAGATCGAATCACGACACTTTTGTCTAAGCTAGCTATCATTTTATTACTTGACGATATTATGATTTTGTGCAATGCATAGAGCTCAGATTTATTTTAAATGTTATAAAGAAGTTTCTTAATCATGTATCGATCATCAAGTTTCAAGTTTATTCAGTAAACTCATGTCATACATGCATGACAAAATGAGAATTGCAATGAACATATAATACAGTTACACATATAGGGGCTTTGAAAAATGAACTTCAACCATAATATAATACTTAACATCATGGTATAAAGAGGAGTACATTATATTCTGAAATTAACTTTTTAAATGATACATTTCATAAATTTACACAACTTTGAAAACATAATACATTCTGGGTTTAATTTCATTACACGTTTAAATGACAATTGATTCGGGGTTCTAAAATTAAAGTACTCAATGAAACGTCGTCTTTCGTTAATGAAATAACTACACTCTAACAAATAATGAAATTCATCACCAATACGATTAGTATCACAAATGTGGCAATCAAAGCGTACTGTAAACATGTGCCAAAAGTTATTTTATGGATCAGTCCCTTGAAATTGATATTTGCTATTTTTCTCACTACCGAAAATCAATAAGTCATAAAAGAAACAAACCGTTGATAAAGTGTTAAATACAAAGTACCACATATGCTTTGTTTAATAACTAAAGAATCGCTGGATGATTCCACTGATGCTGTTTTAAATAAAGTCCTGGTTTCTATAGAAGCATTAGTGAAAGTAATTGTCATATACTGTTAATAAAATGATGTTCAAATAAATATTCTTGGAATGTTTTTCGTTTCATTTTTTGTTGATTTTTATTTCTTTTGTAACGCTTCTGTTCAAGGGCTCTAAATCAAAAGATGCAGGACATTTTTCATAGCACAATTTAATTAACTTATTTACAATCGACTCCCTCATCCATATATTATTCATTTAACATAACCAAGTAACGTCTTATTAATCAAGATTAAATAGTCTCAGACATTATGATATTAATTGCATTACAGGTATAATATTACCCAAAGCGTCGAATCGTTTTAAGATTAAAACATATACAATACAATCGCATAAGCTTGTTGATAGTGCTACCAATATCAATTACACACCGAGACCATTTAAATAAAACTGATACTCTGTTAAATAATATAAAGGCTAAAATACGTCTAATAATATTATTGAGAAATGGGTGATATGAAAATTGCAAATTTTCGCCACTGTCTTGTCATCAATATACTTCAGGAGATGTCTGAAGTTGTGCCTGTAAATTCACAATGGCTGGAACAGTGAACTAAATAGTTAATAATCAAAACTAAACTGCGTAGTTGCTATTATAAGGTAACCGATATATATATAGAACTACTCAATTAACATTGTCTTGAGGCTTTGTTGTGATTGCAGCTATTTCAAAAAATGTATTTGCATTTTTGTAACCAGGAAATTAATTACATTCCTTAATATCCTTTAAAAAAAAATTGAATTACTTTTTTATTTGAAAATATATCATCAATAACTTTATAGCCATTGTTGATAAGGTAGTCGGGAACATTTTCACACAAAAACAAAGTAATAATGTTGACAAACTTTATGAATGAAAATGAATGCTTTTTTATCCAAAATCTGATAAAGTCTTCTTTGGTAAAATTTGTTCAACTACTTTTTTACCCCAAACATGTTACAAAAAATGTATGTTTTTCTTCCAAAAGATCGTTCCTCAAAAGTAAATAAACCATGAACTTTTGTTTTACTTTTTGACCTTCCTCACCCACATTTGCACTGTGGCCGGCCATAAAAGAGTCATCAGCTCAATGGGAATTATGAGAAATCTTGTTCCAAAGATTTTTATACTCTCTATTCTTTTTCTAGGGTATACATACGTGTTTTTAAGTAAACACTAAACAAACTTAACCCGGCTGTCCTTTCGTTTCTCTGCGACATCTTCTACAATCCGTCTTGTTACGTTTGTATTCTCTTTCACTTCTTCTAGATGACCGGCCAAACTTAGACACCAAGTTGTGAACGTATTGCACATATTTGAAAAGTTACATATTCTTGCATTGTTTACGTTTTCTGCAGTCTGTTTTTGACATCCGGAAGACAAGTTTGAAACGAGTTGGCGAATACTTTGTTCTATTGACCTCCATGTACTTTCATACTCTTGCTCCGATAAGCTTTGTAGCTGTTTAATATGCTGAAGCTTGTTTCTTTCAGTTCTTATCTGTTCAACACTAGATCTAATGTGTCTTGGCAAACTAAAAATGCCAAGAAGCAAACACGTTATGCCAGTAATGTCCTATTTACTTTCGTCAATAGGTCCTGAATTGTAAATCTTCTCATAAATATGCTTTGGGAGACCTCTTAGCTGACGAACAATTGGTTCCTTTGCTGACATGTATTGTTGGGTGTTTATGAACTTCGTGGAAGTATCCGCCTTTGCATAGAACAGAAAAAGCTGTCTAAGAACAGGCGTGCAAACATCGACGAGCAAGGTGATAAGGCGGTAGTAGCGATCGGCCATCGTAACTGCTTTAATCTTCACTGCTACGTGGATTCTAATCAAACGTTACATATACAATATCAATAAGTAGGAGGGTAACCCATATAACGAGGACTCTTTTTAGAGGCATATTTCGATGGCCTAACATATACTCAACACAAATCAAATAACTATTACAATTAGGAACAGTGAATATTTCGCAAAGGTACGATACAATTTACAAAGACAGATATTCGAAAAAGCTCGCATAAGTGCCTTTTAAAACTTTTTTTAGGCTTAAAATAATGTGTGCATACAGTCTCATAACTATTGTGGTAATGTGCAAACCAGATGATCGATACAAATTAAAAGGAGAAATGAAATAACAAGAATATACATATTTGTAAATATTGCAATTTAAAAAAAAACTCAATATAAATAACGTTAAGCATTTATTGAGAATAATGAATAATGATTGTGCTACTCGTTTATTTCAGTGACAAGTTAAAATATAACTTATTCAGAGTTAAGTTCTACAAAATCAGAATAAATTTGTGTGGCGAATGTGGTTATGTATATGTTTCTATATGGTATTGAACTATAACATTCGACTTAAAACCCATATAAACTAAACTAGCGACCTCCTGATAATGATACGGCATTATCAGCTAGGCTAGCTACCTCCTTATCAAGATACGGCAGTATTAGCTAGGCTAGCTACATCCTGATCATGTTACGGCAGTATTAGCTAGGCTAGCTACCTCCTGATCAAGATACGGCAGTACCAGATAGGCTAGCTACATCCTGATCATGTTAAGGCAGTATTAGCTAGGATAGCTACTTCCTGATGACCTAACGGCAGAATTAGTTATACTATTTACCCCTTGATCACTATACGGAAGAATCAGCTACGCTACCTACCGACGATCAACCTTAACGTGACAGTCGACCTTCACCTAACCATCGACCTTCACCTGACGATCGACCTTCACCTAACGTTCGACCTTAACGTGACGAATGACCTTCACCTACCGTTCGACCTTAACGTGACGATCGACCTTCACCTTACGTTCGACCTTAACCTGACGATCGACCTTCACCTAACGTTCGACCTTAACGTGACGATCGACCTTAACCTAACGATCGACCTTCACCTAACGTTCGACCTTAACCTAACGTTCGACCTTCACCTGACGATCGACCTTCACCTAACGTTCGAACTTAACCTAACGATCGACCTTCACCTAACGTTCGACCTTAACGTGACGATCGACCTTAACCTAACGATCGACCTTCACGCGAGAAACGACATTCACGTGCCAATTTACGTTCAGCTAATTAACCTGACGATTTACTTACATCTGTCGATGGACTTTCACCTTCAACTGACGATGTACCTCTTACAATCGACCTTTACCTGACTTTACTAAACACAAACTCTATCACCACGTATGAAATATGTCATTTATGTCGCTGAATGACAGTCTGCAGCGATAATAAATATACATTAAAATGTTGGACTATTCATCGGTAGCTGTGTAGTTCGTTGTTTAATTACAACGACATGCGTTTGTTGGTTCTAGAAGTGTATGATTCCCTACATTGTATACATATAGTTCCCATTATTTTTTTGAAATAAGGATTCGTACTACAATTTAAAAACTACAGGCACGGAAAGCAGAAAGACAGAATACCTGTTTACCAAATTCATACACCGCCACTTATTGAATGAAAATTTGAAAGGTCAAATGTGTTGGCAAAACAATTGCGGATAATCATTGGATATATAAAACATTTGTTAGTTTAAGAGTGTGTTTCATGATATATGAATATTCAGTCATCTTAATGTCAGAGACCAGTCTGTTTTGCTTGAAGACAGGTCTATTTCAAGGTAATGATGAGAACCGCGCTAGTTTTTTGACAAATTTAGGGCGTGGGTGTTATCGTCTTTGTCAAAAAAGATTTTTATGATCTGTAATGATAGAAGTAAAGGTGAAATTGTGCATGGCATTAAATGTCAGCGTCATGGTTTAAATGTATAAATGAAATAAGTCCAATGCGTTCTCAGTGGTGGTATTCTTGGTAAGGTTAAACTTTAATACAAACATACTGCTAGAAGGCGCTAATATATTATACATGTAGCTAAAATGTAGAGTCATTCTCTGCATATTAGAATGGTATTGTCCAAACATTAGGTAAAAATCGCACTCTAAATGATACACAAAAACCACTGAATTATTTTTATAAGTCTCTAAGGAGATAGTCTTTCATTTGTTCTTGTAACATATGGTACTTGTAATGTCATAACATATGTAGTGTACAATCAATGTCATAACATATGATGTGTACACGTTACGTCATAAATAATGCCATATATATGCTGTGTGATTGTTAGGTCATAACTAATGTCATAACATATGCTCTGTACTTGTAATGTCATAACTAATGTTATAACATATGCTCTGTACTTGTAATGTCATAACATATTCAGTGTACGTGTGATGTGATAACATATGCAGTGTACTTGTGATATCATCACATATGTTGTGTATATGTAATGGCATAACATCTGCTGTGTACTTTTGATGTCATAACATATGTTGTTTACTTTGGATGTCAACGTCTAATGTCATAACATAGGCAGTGTACTTATGATGTCATAACATATGCAGCGTTTTGTGTTGTATTAACATATGCAGTGTACTTGTTATGTCATAGCATTTGCTGTTTACTTGTGATGTCATAACATTTGCAGTGTAATTGTTTTGTCCTTATTATGCAGTGTACTTTTGATGTCATAACATATGCAGTGTATTTGAGATATCATAACATATGCAGTGTACTTGTGATGTCATTACCTATGCAGTGTACTTGTGACATCATAACATATGCAGTGTGCTTGTGATGTCATTACCTAAGCAGTGTACTTGTGATGTCATAGCATTTGCTGTATACTTGAGATGTCCTTACCTATGCAGTGTACTTGTGATATCATTACATATGCTGTTTACTTGTAATGCCATAACAAAGAATATGTACTTGTAATGTCACAACATATGCTGTGTACTTGTGATGTCATAACATATGCAGTGGACTTGTGATGTCATAACATATGCAGTGTACTTGTAATGTCATAACATATGCAGTGTGCTTGTGATGTCATAACATATGCAGTGTACTTGTGATATCATTACATATGCTGTTTACTTGTAATGCTATAACAGTATATGTACTTGTAATGTCACAACATATGCTGTGAACTTGTGATGTCATAACATATGCAGTGTACTTGTGATGTCATATCATATGCAGTGTATATGTGATGTCATATCATATGCATTGTACTTGTGATGTCATAACATATGCAGTGTACGTGTGATGGCATAACATATGCAGTGTACTTGTGATTTCATATCATATGCATTGTACTTGTGATGTCATAACCTATGCATTGTACTTGTGATGTCATATCATATGCATTGTACTTGTGATGTCATAACATATGTAGTGTACTTGTAATGTCAAAACATATGTTGTGTTCTTTGATGTTATAACATATTCATTGTACGTGTGATGTCATAACATATGAATTGTTCTAGTAATGTCATAAAATATGCAGTGTACTTGTGATGTTATAACATACGCAGTGTACTTGTGATGTCATAACATATGCAGTGTACTTGTGATGTCATAACATATGCAGTGTACTTGTGATGTTATAACATACGTAGTGTACTTGTGATGTCATACCATATGCAGTGTTATTGTGATGTCATAACATATGCTGTGTACCTGTGTTGTCATAACATATGCAGTGTACTTTTGATGTCATAACATATGCAGTGTACTTGTGATGTCATAACATATGCAGTGTAACTGTGATGTCATAACATATGCTGTGTACTTGTGATGTCATAACATATGCAGTGTACTTGTGATTTCATTACATTTGCAGTGTACATGTGATGTCCTTACCTATGCAGTGTACTTGTGATGTCATTACATATGCTGTTTACTTGTAATGCCATAACAAAGTATATGCACTTGTAATGTCACAACATATGCTGTGTACTTGTGATGTCATAACATATGCAGTGTACGTGTGAGGTCATAACATATGATGTGTACTTTTGATGTCATAACATATGCATTTTACTTGTGATGTCATAATATTTGAATTCTTCTAGTAATGTCATAACATATGCTGTGTACTTGCAATGTCATAACATAAGCAGTGGATTGGAAATGTCATAACATATGCAGTGTATTTGTGATGTCATAGCATATGTAGTGTACTTGTAATGTCATAACATATGTTGTGTTCCTTTGATGTCATAACATATGTAATGTACTTGTAATATCATAACATATGTTGTGTTTTTAATGTCATAACATATGCATTGTACGTGTGATGTCATAACATATGAATTGTTCTAGTAATGTCATAACATATGCAGTGTACTTGTAATGTAATAACATATGCAATGGACTTGTAATGTCATAACATATGCAGTGTACTTGTGATGTCATAACATATGCAGTGGACTTATGATGTCATTACATATGCAGTGTACTTTTGATATCATGACATTTGCAGAGTTCTTGTGATGTTTTTACCTATGCAGTGTACTTGTGATGTCATAACATATGCAGTGTACTTATGATGTCATTACCTATGCAGTGTACTTTTGATGTCATGACATATGCAGTGTACTTGTGATGTCATAACATATGCAGTGTACTTGTGATGTCATGACATTTGCAGTGTACTTGTGATGTCATGACATTTGCAGTGTACTTGTGATGTTCTTACCTATGCAGTGTACTTGTGAAGTCATAACATATGCAGTGTACTTGTGATGTCATAACATATGCAGTGTACTTTTGATGTCGTTACATATGCAGTGTACTTGTGATGTTATAACATATGCAGTGTACTTGTGATGTTATAGCATATGTAGTGTACTTGTAATATCTTTGCCTATGCAGTGTACTTTTGATGTCACAACATAATTATGTGGTGTACTTGTGATGTATTAACATGTGCATTGTACTTGTGATTGCATAGCATATACAGTGTACGTTTGATGTCATAATCTATGAAGAAGATTTTCGTAAGTTGAGATGTAATCATTAAAAACTATTTTAAAGCTCTATATTGAATCTAATTTACGTTCAGCTAATTAACCTGACGATTTACTTACATCTGTCGATGGACTTTCACCTTCAACTGACGATGTACCTCTTACAATCGACCTTTACCTGACTTTACTAAACACAAACTCTATCACCACGTATGAAATATGTCATTTATGTCGCTGAATGACAGTCTGCAGCGATAATAAATATACATTAAAATGTTGGACTATTCATCGGTAGCTGTGTAGTTCGTTGTTTAATTACAACGACATGCGTTTGTTGGTTCTAGAAGTGTATGATTCCCTACATTGTATACATATAGTTCCCATTATTTTTTTGAAATAAGGATTCGTACTACAATTTAAAAACTACAGGCACGGAAAGCAGAAAGACAGAATACCTGTTTACCAAATTCATACACCGCCACTTATTGAATGAAAATTTGAAAGGTCAAATGTGTTGGCAAAACAATTGCGGATAATCATTGGATATATAAAACATTTGTTAGTTTAAGAGTGTGTTTCATGATATATGAATATTCAGTCATCTTAATGTCAGAGACCAGTCTGTTTTGCTTGAAGACAGGTCTATTTCAAGGTAATGATGAGAACCGCGCTAGTTTTTTGACAAATTTAGGGCGTGGGTGTTATCGTCTTTGTCAAAAAAGATTTTTATGATCTGTAATGATAGAAGTAAAGGTGAAATTGTGCATGGCATTAAATGTCAGCGTCATGGTTTAAATGTATAAATGAAATAAGTCCAATGCGTTCTCAGTGGTGGTATTCTTGGTAAGGTTAAACTTTAATACAAACATACTGCTAGAAGGCGCTAATATATTATACATGTAGCTAAAATGTAGAGTCATTCTCTGCATATTAGAATGGTATTGTCCAAACATTAGGTAAAAATCGCACTCTAAATGATACACAAAAACCACTGAATTATTTTTATAAGTCTCTAAGGAGATAGTCTTTCATTTGTTCTTGTAACATATGGTACTTGTAATGTCATAACATATGTAGTGTACAATCAATGTCATAACATATGATGTGTACACGTTACGTCATAAATAATGCCATATATATGCTGTGTGATTGTTAGGTCATAACTAATGTCATAACATATGCTCTGTACTTGTAATGTCATAACTAATGTTATAACATATGCTCTGTACTTGTAATGTCATAACATATTCAGTGTACGTGTGATGTGATAACATATGCAGTGTACTTGTGATATCATCACATATGTTGTGTATATGTAATGGCATAACATCTGCTGTGTACTTTTGATGTCATAACATATGTTGTTTACTTTGGATGTCAACGTCTAATGTCATAACATAGGCAGTGTACTTATGATGTCATAACATATGCAGCGTTTTGTGTTGTATTAACATATGCAGTGTACTTGTTATGTCATAGCATTTGCTGTTTACTTGTGATGTCATAACATTTGCAGTGTAATTGTTTTGTCCTTATTATGCAGTGTACTTTTGATGTCATAACATATGCAGTGTATTTGAGATATCATAACATATGCAGTGTACTTGTGATGTCATTACCTATGCAGTGTACTTGTGACATCATAACATATGCAGTGTGCTTGTGATGTCATTACCTAAGCAGTGTACTTGTGATGTCATAGCATTTGCTGTATACTTGAGATGTCCTTACCTATGCAGTGTACTTGTGATATCATTACATATGCTGTTTACTTGTAATGCCATAACAAAGAATATGTACTTGTAATGTCACAACATATGCTGTGTACTTGTGATGTCATAACATATGCAGTGGACTTGTGATGTCATAACATATGCAGTGTACTTGTAATGTCATAACATATGCAGTGTGCTTGTGATGTCATAACATATGCAGTGTACTTGTGATATCATTACATATGCTGTTTACTTGTAATGCTATAACAGTATATGTACTTGTAATGTCACAACATATGCTGTGAACTTGTGATGTCATAACATATGCAGTGTACTTGTGATGTCATATCATATGCAGTGTATATGTGATGTCATATCATATGCATTGTACTTGTGATGTCATAACATATGCAGTGTACGTGTGATGGCATAACATATGCAGTGTACTTGTGATTTCATATCATATGCATTGTACTTGTGATGTCATAACCTATGCATTGTACTTGTGATGTCATATCATATGCATTGTACTTGTGATGTCATAACATATGTAGTGTACTTGTAATGTCAAAACATATGTTGTGTTCTTTGATGTTATAACATATTCATTGTACGTGTGATGTCATAACATATGAATTGTTCTAGTAATGTCATAAAATATGCAGTGTACTTGTGATGTTATAACATACGCAGTGTACTTGTGATGTCATAACATATGCAGTGTACTTGTGATGTCATAACATATGCAGTGTACTTGTGATGTTATAACATACGTAGTGTACTTGTGATGTCATACCATATGCAGTGTTATTGTGATGTCATAACATATGCTGTGTACCTGTGTTGTCATAACATATGCAGTGTACTTTTGATGTCATAACATATGCAGTGTACTTGTGATGTCATAACATATGCAGTGTAACTGTGATGTCATAACATATGCTGTGTACTTGTGATGTCATAACATATGCAGTGTACTTGTGATTTCATTACATTTGCAGTGTACATGTGATGTCCTTACCTATGCAGTGTACTTGTGATGTCATTACATATGCTGTTTACTTGTAATGCCATAACAAAGTATATGCACTTGTAATGTCACAACATATGCTGTGTACTTGTGATGTCATAACATATGCAGTGTACGTGTGAGGTCATAACATATGATGTGTACTTTTGATGTCATAACATATGCATTTTACTTGTGATGTCATAATATTTGAATTCTTCTAGTAATGTCATAACATATGCTGTGTACTTGCAATGTCATAACATAAGCAGTGGATTGGAAATGTCATAACATATGCAGTGTATTTGTGATGTCATAGCATATGTAGTGTACTTGTAATGTCATAACATATGTTGTGTTCCTTTGATGTCATAACATATGTAATGTACTTGTAATATCATAACATATGTTGTGTTTTTAATGTCATAACATATGCATTGTACGTGTGATGTCATAACATATGAATTGTTCTAGTAATGTCATAACATATGCAGTGTACTTGTAATGTAATAACATATGCAATGGACTTGTAATGTCATAACATATGCAGTGTACTTGTGATGTCATAACATATGCAGTGGACTTATGATGTCATTACATATGCAGTGTACTTTTGATATCATGACATTTGCAGAGTTCTTGTGATGTTTTTACCTATGCAGTGTACTTGTGATGTCATAACATATGCAGTGTACTTATGATGTCATTACCTATGCAGTGTACTTTTGATGTCATGACATATGCAGTGTACTTGTGATGTCATAACATATGCAGTGTACTTGTGATGTCATGACATTTGCAGTGTACTTGTGATGTCATGACATTTGCAGTGTACTTGTGATGTTCTTACCTATGCAGTGTACTTGTGAAGTCATAACATATGCAGTGTACTTGTGATGTCATAACATATGCAGTGTACTTTTGATGTCGTTACATATGCAGTGTACTTGTGATGTTATAACATATGCAGTGTACTTGTGATGTTATAGCATATGTAGTGTACTTGTAATATCTTTGCCTATGCAGTGTACTTTTGATGTCACAACATAATTATGTGGTGTACTTGTGATGTATTAACATGTGCATTGTACTTGTGATTGCATAGCATATACAGTGTACGTTTGATGTCATAATCTATGAAGAAGATTTTCGTAAGTTGAGATGTAATCATTAAAAACTATTTTAAAGCTCTATATTGAATCTACAAAAATGCCAAACGACAGGACCGCAGTTGAAATTGGTAATCTGATAAAAGAATTAAAGATAATAAGCTTAGTATTGATGGTCAAATATTTGCTTAATTATATGCAGTGTACTTGAATTGCATAGCATAAGCAGACTAAATGTGATGTCATAACATATGCAGTGTAATTTTAATATCATAGCTTAGACAGTGTAATTGAAATGGCATAACATATCCAATGTACTTATATCGAATCATATGCATTGTAACTGTTAATTTAGAACATTTTGCAGTGTACTTGAAATGTCGAAAGTATTTGTATCACATTGCCCCAGTGATCTATTTAGGTTTTACACTGAGGTGAAATGTTTACGTTCGACTCCGGTTTTATCGTATTTTACCATATCTGCCTCTTATCACCACACACATCAATAGGGATTGAGAACGCTTTCTGACTGATTTTACCCCTCAGCGCCGTATCAATATCAAGTGTTGAAAGTAACATGCCAAGGTGATAACATGTTATGCGTTTGGTTCCAGTTTAAATTTTATCTGGCCAGGGAAAAACTCTGGAAATCCCCATTTACCTTTTTTAAGTCGACGAGCCCTAAGATGACTTTAACATGACACTTTCTTAATTAGGTCATAAACATCAGTAGATATGTATTTGGAATCGAATTTAAATTTATTTTTGCTTAGTTTTGGGAAACAAATTACAATTTTTAAAAAGTCGAAAGCCTATCTCACTCCCTCTATAACGTTCAACATAAATCAATTTGGTAAGGTATCTTGGTATCTTAAAAAGGAAGGTTTGCACATTATCACATGTTCATATTGTTATTATTTGAATAACTACACACACAAATGTGGAACAGTGTAAATGTGTATACGGCTCCTAAATATATGTTGTTGTTTTCATTTTTCAGAAAATTATACATTGATATGAAAAATTACAGAAACAAGTGCATTAGTAGAGAGTTTTAATATAATCCCTTTTCAATAGCACATTGCCAAGATCAGAATCACAGAACAACAATGTTATTTAAAATTGAATTAAAATGTTTGTATATTTCAATTCGTGATATCAAATCAATGTTTGTTGCGACATCTAGAATGCTATGTTCAAGAACATAACACATACTACAAGGAAAAAAACCTACCTGATGAGACATTAGTAGACCACAGTCACTCTTTTATCATTTTAACCTTTTGCACTTTTCGCTATTAAATTCACGGTTAAAATCTTGTTATCAGTGATTATTATTGTGCATGAGTGCATTATTTAGTAAGAAGTTAATGGTTTATCAGTCAAAATGTATTTTTCTTGTACATGTGTATGTATTGATGTTATATAAGAGTGTCACTTTAATCATTGATGCTTTTTTCAGCGATATCGCTTGATGCATTTTTAAAAGCATCAGGCATTATGCATTGAATATTTGTGTATGAGAGTGTGCGTGTTAATATTGTGTGTTTTTTTGTTGTTGTTTTTTGTTGTTTGTTTATGTTTTTTTTATTGGAGGGGAGTCTGGGGGGAAGAAGAGTCCATAGACATCCATGTTAATTCAAACAGTAAGTTAAAAGTTAACCCTGATATTGCACGAACATTTGTTTTTCTTATACATAGAAAAAGAGATTTGTTTAATACTAGGGACAATAAGTCGAACTTGAAATAATTACTCCAGACCCTAGAAAAATATCATGTTATTTATTAAACGTTTTGTATATAAGTCTTTTGTTGTCCGGTTTTAGCAAACTATTGTATAAATGACAATTTATACCTGGATAACTACAAATAGCAAAGCCGATGTCTCTTAACTGTGTCATTACAAACTTTTCTAGTTCGTAATATATGAATTCAGAATTTAGTTCATTATGATGTAAACAATTAACATTTGGCCAACAGTCAATTTTAAAGCCCTCGGATTATTTAGCCATGCAAATCAAATAATTGTTTTACATAATCTAACCTAAAGTCATGTATGGACACTTAATTTACATTTTTGAATTAATGGCTATAGAAAATGCGAAGACATTAATAATTTCGTTAAAGTGCATCTTAAAGAAAAAATAGTAGAATACATGAAATGTCTTTTAGAAATGGCCAAGTAAAAGACGTCGGGCTACTCAAATATGATTGCAATAATGAAGAGATTAAAGACGCCTTAAAGCCTTGTATGGGTGAGTGATTGATTTTTTGCAGGTTAAAACACACTCAATAAAAACATTGTAACACATAATTCAGCACGTTAAATGTTGACACTTTAGCTACAATACAATGGATACCACGACCGTTTTACCTTTTATTTATATATACAAAACAAACGCAGAGAATGCTTAATATCTAAATACAGACATTCTTAAATTGTATTGCATATTTTTAATAAATTTGTGGACACAAACACTTTTAAAATGAAATAGGATACGTACATAAAGTTAAGTTTGCAATAACCGCGGATGCCTAATGTAAACACTAGGGCTTATGCTCAATACCAATGCTACGAAATTCAGTTCATGTCACTTTATTGATATAAAAAGGAATATAAACGATCTAATCGCTTTTTATTCAAGTTGTTTAGTGCGTGTTTGGTTCGGAAATACTAGCTATTATGATATGACATTATCTTCGTAAACCAGTCCCGTAGTTTTTGGGTCGTCACAAATATGGAAAGGTAAGATTAGTGATCATCTGTTTCATAATCAGTAAAGTTTCTTCTCATTTGTTTGCTTACAGTGTCATGCTTTATTTACTTTATCTGACAAACGTTTTAGATGTTTTATTTACCAAAAGGACAATAAATCAAGTTATTTTATACCCTTCATAAATCCACATGCAATGCATATCGCAAAACTCCAGTGCAATACGGACGTATTCCACTCTAGTGAAGTCACGTCATAGTAAGTATCGTTGAGCGAATTTAAAATGACGTCATAAAACAAAATAGTGTGTCGTTAAAATGACATTTATTATGATAAAATGTGGCTTTTAAGAGATCTAACCAGTAATAAATAAATTAAAGTGGTTATTGGTACTGCTGTATGATCCGAAATGTCGTATTCACCTCTTGTGGAGGCTTGCGCCTCGTGAAATCAGAATATATAAAATTCCACTCGAGTCGAATACAACCTCCCGGATCAAAACGAAGTACTTATAACCCTTTTATTGTATTGTACACAACGAATGATCGTTAACATTAAGTACATGTTTCATTCGAATATTATTTTTTTATCAAACCTATAATTTCGTAAAATAACATACCTCAGTCTATATCTTCACATGCGCACAAACGCCCTCCGTCACATCAGCAGTTTAGGTATTTGCTTATGATATATATGAATATTGTAAAGTCACGTGATTGTATCACATGGACCTATATATATGGCAACACTAAATAATACTATATGAACACTTTATATCTTTAAATTGAAGTATAGTAGCAATATAGACTTAAATGAGATTAGCTAGAAACAGATAAAACCTTTTCGCTTTCACCTCTCCACATAATACCATATATTCATCATTATATTTAATGGTGCCCTCTTCCGAATGCGATTAAGGATATTAACACAATCCAGGACAAACAAACATACTTTGTTCAAGATCAAATACACATGCTCTTTAATTCAAGCAAATATAATTCTTAACATTGCTTCGCACTTTTCTGTGGTACCTTTCAAAAATAAAAAAGTAGAGAAGAGAACAGAGTGTACAGTTTGGATTGTTCCTTATAAAATCTGTATAATGGGCCTGCAATAAACGGGTGTAATGTATTGTTGGCTAGACAAATATATGACTGGTATTCATGTTTATACCATTTCACAAGAAGTTAACTGCGTAAATAACCACGTAAATAAATAGATAAATGATAACAAATTTCTCGTTCGTCCGACGATTTCTAATTGATTTAGTATGTACCTTGTGTCCAAGTCATATGATTGTATATCAATAAACATGATTTCATCCATGCTATCTTGAAATGATATTCATATCTATGTTAATTTTAAATATATTATATTTAACATGAATCTGCATTTTTTTTATGAAATCGAAGGACTGAAAGCTTAGTAGAGTCAGAATTGACACCAATGTCAATACAAAACAACTATTTATTTTTACATAAATAAAACAGATTTGTTTACACCAGTTTCGTCTGCAAAACTCTTCTATGAGGGATGGTCATCAATATTATATAAGCGTCTAATTAAATATAACTACTGGCAATTCTGTAAAACACAGTCTCGTGAGGTATAACGATGTTTATTGATGTAGGCTGATAACACTGCTTTTATTGAATATTTAACGACATCATGACGAAGTGGCGGCATTTTAACAAAACTGTAAAAGAAGGGGGCATATGAACATCACCGTAGACGGAAAGGAGGATTTAATCAGCACCGTGAACAGAAGCGTTAAATTTTACTTTGTTTTAAAGTTGTTTTGTTTAGCCGATTTTTCTTTCAGAATATTTTCGCGTAATGATTATAATATCACATTCGGAGCTCCTCGGCCATTGGATGTATATGGACGGTTTACAATTTCAGAAATCAGGTCTTTTTAAGTCCGCTGCAAGTAAATCGTGAAGTGATTTTATTTAGCAGCTTAATTTAATGACTTTTTCTTAGAAATTATATTTATGTTTGCAATAATACTGGCAATCAATTTAAACTTTGATCAACAAATACAAGCTATAACACTACATTGAATAAATAGTATCAATGAAGATAAATGTTTTAGTGATGCATAATGAGATAAAGTTCAATCCAAAAGTACTTAAACGAGAATGGCAAATTTAAACTGTGACACTTGAGATACTGTATCAGAGTGTAGTACCCTTTGGTAATTTCGAACAATGGAAAATAGAATAAGCAGTTAAAATATTAGGATACATTCACAAATAGGGTATCATTATAAGTGCGTGATTTGCTGTGACAAGAGTATTCTTTATGTATAAAAGTTCTTACCTGAACTTAGGACTGGCCTTGAACGCATTATGGTTCGTTCGTCCGTTTCTCGTAAAAGGCAATATCGGCAAAATAATCTGTTTTCTAGTGACCAGAGTAAGTAATAACATGTTGTAATTGGTTACAGATTTACTATATCAGCCTCATCTATGAACAATACGTATGGTGCGTTTTTGACATTAGCTTTAAAAATTTCGTGAAATAAGTCTTATAATGGACAGATGCGCATTTACAAAAACTATGTAAATTACATATACGGCCTTTCATTGAGTTATGCCTCTCTGATTATATTTCACCTGGGTATTATTGGGATGATTTGTATACATTTCTAAGGAGATATTTTGTGTGAAGGCTAATACGCGCATTCGTTGCTTTTTGCATTTATTATGCAGTTCCTTATAATATGTGCATCTTAATTCAGAAATGGTGGTCGGTAAAAGTTTCTTAGTGTTTTCCATTTTACTTCTTCGAAATTACGTACTCACATATGGGATGTTTAAATATATCATAACATGTCATAATACACATTTTACGAAAACAAAAATGTCAGACGATTACCTGGTAGGCAAATGATTCAGCAATAAAAAGCATTAAACGGATTTGAACCGAAATATCGTTGCAAGGAAAGTGAAAGTAGATTGACTATTCATTGGTGGAATAAATCACTAATGATATTTGGTAATTATATAAAGCACAGTCTCGTGAAATTAATCATAAGTATTGATGCCTAGCATAAAAGGCTTTGATTAAATATCATGACGAAGGGGCGGCATTTTCACAGCACTGTAAACGAAGGCGGCATTTGAACAGCACCGAGAACATATTGTGATTTGTTTTAACGTTGTTTATTTTGTCGTCTTTCTGTATCGGCGGTGAAGGCCGAAAGGTCAGCGTATCATACTCGTGATTACTGAGTTAAGTATCCATTGAAATGTCGGTAAATGGAGAATACAATAAGCAGTTCAAATATGATAAATTCGCAAATCCGGTAGTAAGTCACATAATCAAACTATAAGTCTCTGTCTTTCTGTAACAATCATTTGATATATATATATCATTAATACAACGCTGATTTTGGGACGGGCCTATACCGCTCAAGTATTTTCGTTCGTTTCTCGTAAAGGCTGTCTTTATGTGAACGGAATAGGTAATAAAATGATGTTAACGATGTGCACATCATTTATGAAGAAGAATTACGACGCTTCCCTAACATTGCACTTGAACCTTTCTACAAATAATTGTTTGAAGGACTGATGTTCATGTACCATAAATATATAAACACAATTTTCATCGAGGTATGCCCCTCTGAGGATACTACACTTAAGTATTATTTGCACGATTTGTACTCATTTCTTAGTAACATTTTCGTGAAAATGTTAATGCGCGATTTTTTTTATCTTGCTGCATAAACTTTAAGCATTTCATAGTAAAACATTCCTTTTATTTCATGCAGTACCTCATAGTATGTTCATCTTTGTTTAGACAAGTAGAACATATAGTAAAGGTTTCGAAGTGTTACCACCTTACTTTGTTGACAGTACACACATAGAAAGCGGTATACTTGTTATGTCATAACATATGCGGGGTACTCGGCAAGTCATAGTATTTGCACTTGTTTGACCGTTTTACATTGCTTTAATAGTTTAACCACATCTGCAGTCATGATATATTTGTCTTACAACGCCCTGTCGTTGTTGCAGATTGATTGTCACCGTTGCTTAACGAATAGAGGCTAAATCATCAGGCCATGTCTGCGTGATACTATGTAAAGCGTTAGGTTTAAATTTTTAAACCTACTTATCCAATCAGGAAAAAAAGACCATGGAAGACAAAACAATCTCATTTAAGATTTCATAGACAACATGCGCTTAGAAGGCATTAGCTAGACAATTTACTAATATTCTCATATATATTTGTACGTCCATGTTTTTTTGGCTGTACACTAACGACTCCCTCCCAATCACGCTTTTAAAACAACTCATGAATCAGTAATAATTTTAAATCGGTTGAACAAGGCTATAATAGACGACAAGATTTCTTGATATATTTCATTCTGTCTAAAATGTTTATAGAATACAATAAATATTAAAGTAAAAACACGAACTGTTACATCACTAATAAACTTAATTAATCTCCTCCTTTACTGTGCATGTATATTGATAATGAGTCGTACATTGAACATCTTAAATTGTCTTATGGTAATTGTATATATTACAAAACAGAATAATATAGAGCATCGTATAAGTCAAAAACGTTGTTTTTTTCAAATCCGTTGCTGTGTTTTGTTTTTATTTGTAGCTATCTAGAATGTAATGTTCAAGTAAATACATGCCTCAAGTATTACAAATGTTTTCATCTACAATGTATGTATGATAGAATGGAAATCCCAGAAGTCACAAATTGTGTGGCTGATTATCATTACAAAATTTGATGTGCTGAACACAGTGCATCATTTCTTAAAATATACGTGTTTTAACGTCAAAGTAAAAATAATCTTCTCAACAAAAAGACATAAAACTCGTTATGATTAATTAACATAAATTTCCTTTAAATTAACATACAAAACGGCATTTTCCTGTGACTCATTTACACAGTTGTAAAAACATTGAATCAATTAGAATGATACTTAAATATTTCAACTAAAACATATACGCGAAACCTGGTGAACAATTGCTAACATTTGAACAAATTACTAACGTAAACTTCCTGGTAAAACTTTACGCATACATTCTATATTACAACGTTCAAAACAATGAGTCAGTCAAGTTTATTTATTACTAAGGGATCTATCTTAAACACTTTAATCACATTACTGCTATCACACCCTACGTATAGTTTATGCTCTTTATCACAGTAGGCCAAACTCCACAGATCAGTGATCCCGTCACGTTTGTCTAGCAGCACGGTCACTATGCCGCTCTTTAGCGACACCTGATACACGGAGTTTGCCCCATAATTACTGCAGTAGAGATTATGTGTCCCGTCTGATGTAAGACTTTGAGGTCTTACCTTCTTCGTTGTACGATATGACTGCTGCTCGTTTCAATTCTCTCCAAAATAAGATACTTCATCGCAATATTGTGTTAAAATTCCGTGACTAGCATAACTGCATAGTGTAATACGCCATGATCTCTCGAATGCTGGATTGTAATCTTTTCCATAAATGGTATTGAGATAATTTTCCTTTAGATCAATCACTTTATTGATGCGTTTTGGGGTTTCCATGCAAACAAACAACCTGTCCCCGGCGCAGGCTACGCTCTTACATTTCCCACCAACATCGATCTCACCGTAAAAGACCAGCTGGTCAATGGTGGACACAGAGATGAACATAGCGGCGTTTTCATTATCCCCAATAATGGCCGCTTTTGTATCTTAGACACGTGTTTTAACAAATCGGTGGATAATGAGGAAATAAAGGACTTTGTTTGTAGATTCAGTAATTTAATTGTGTTATCACTTTTGATTTGATGAAAAGAAGCCTGTTGAAGGACAACAGTGCAATTCCTACGATAAAAGATATCCATTTGTCTTTTTTGAGGTACGTTAATGAGCTCATGATAATTGAGATACGTCAACGAGCCCGTGATGATTTAGATACGTCAAGGAGCCCGTGATGATTGAGATACGTCAACGAGCCCGTGATGATTAAGATACGTCAACAAGCCCATGCTAGTTGAGATACGTCAACACGCCCATGCTAGTTGAGATACGTCAACAAGCCCGTGATGATTGAGATACGTCATCGAGCCCATGATTATTCAGATACGTCAACAACCCCATGCTAGTTGAGATTCTTCAGCAAGCCCGTGATAATTGAGATGCGTCAATGAGCTCTTGATAGTTGAGATACGTTAACGAGCCCGTAATAATTGAGATACGTCGACGAGCCCGTGATAATTGAGATACGTCAATGAGCCCGTGATGATTGAGATACGTCAACGAACTCGTGATGAATGAAATACGTCAATGAGCTCGTGAAAATGAGATACGCCAATGAGCTCATGATGATTGAGAAACGTGAAAGAGCCCGTGCTAATTTAGAAACGTCAAGGAGCCCTTGATAATTGAGATATGTCAACGAGCCTGTGATAATTGGGATACTTCAGCAAGCCCGTGATAATTGAGATGCGTCAATGAGCTCTTGATAATTGAAATACGTTAACGAGCCCGTAATAATTGAGATACGTCGACGAGCCCGTGATAATTGAGATACGTCAACAAGCCCGTGCTAATTGAGAAACGTCAACGAGCCCGTGATGATTGAGATACGTCAACGATCCCTTGATTATTGAGATACGTCAATGAGCTCGAGATAATTGAATTACGTCAACAAGCTCGTGATAATTGAGATACGTCTACGAGTCCGTGATAATTGAGATACAACTAAGAGCCAGTGATAATTGATATAATGTGTCAACGAACCCGTGATACTTTAAATACGTCAACGAACCCGTGAGCATTGAGATACGTCAATGGCCCGTGATGATTGAGCTACGTCTATGAGCACGTAATGATTGAGATACGTCAATGAGCCTGTGATAATTGAGATACGTCAACGAGCCCGTGATAATTGAGATACGTCAATGAGCTCGTGATGATTGAGATACGTCAATGAGCCCGTGATGATTGAGCTACGTCAATGAGCCCGTGATGATTGAGATACGTCAATGAGCCCGTGATGAATGAGATACGTCAATGAACCCGTGATGATTGAGATACGTCAATGAGCCTGTGATAATTGAGGTACGTCAATGAGCTTGTGATGATTGAGATACGTCAACGAGCCCGTGATGAATGAGCTATGTCAATGAACCCGTGATGATTGAGATACGTCAATGAGCCTGTGATAATTGAGATACGTCAATGAGCCTGTGATAATTGAGATATGTCGACGAGCCCGTGATAATTGAGATACTTCAATGAACCCGTGATGATTGAGATACGTCAATGAGCCTGTGATAATTGAGATAAGTCAATGAGCTTGTGATGATTGAGATACGTTATTGAGCCCTTGATGATTGAGATACGTAAATGAGAGTAGACACTGTGATACGTCTAAGAGCCTAGGGTGATTAAGATACATCTAAGAGCCCGTTATATTTTGATTTACGTCTAAGACCCCCTGATCATTGATATATATCAACGAGCACGTGAGAATTGAGATACGTCAATGAGCCCGTGATGATTGAGCTACGTCTATGAGCCTGTGATGATTGAGATACGTCAATGAGCCTGTGATAATTGAGTTACGTCTATGAGCCCGTATTGATTGAGATACGTCAATGAGCCTGTGATAATTGAGATACATCAACGAGCCCGAGATAATTAAGATACGTATACAAGCCCGTAATATTTAAGGTACGTCTAAGAGCCAGTGATAATTGAAAAACATCTAAGAGCCAGTGATAATTGATATATGTCAACACGCCCGTGATACTTGAAATAAATCAACGAGCCCGTGAGAATTGAGACAGGTCTACGAGCCCGTGATGATCGGGATGCGTAAACTAGCCCATTAAAATTATGACATGTCAACGAGTCCGTTATAAGTGAAATACGTCCACATGCCCGTGATTATTGAGATACGTCTACGAGCCCGTGAGAATTGAGATACGTCAACTAGCCCGCGATAATTGTGATACGTCAACGAGCCCGTGATATTTGAGATATGTCAACGATCCCGTGATAATAGAAATATGTCCTTTAATCCCTTATATCTCATAAAGACCTTACGCCAAAACGTCGTATTATATATTTAATCTTAAGCATGAGAAATATTATCTGACCCGTGATTATAGAAATATGGCAACGAGCCCGTGATATTTAAGGTATGTCAACGACCTCATGATAATTGAAATACTTTTAGCAAATGATAATCCACATGGACGTCTTTGAGTTTTGATAGATACAATAATATAATGAGCAGATGGATAATCTGATCAATACGGAAATATGTTACATATACACAAAAGGTGTGTTGAATTCTTACAATACCATTTAATATGTATCATCGATACTACGCTGATCTTAAGACAGGTATAACTTAATACAAGTTTATGACGGGCATCACTTTGTATATGACTATGATCTTAGGAGTGACGTCTTTGTGTATATGACCATGATCTTAGGACGTGCTTCAGTAGATATATGACCATGATCTTCGGACTGGCGACACTTTGTATATATGACCATGATCTTAAAAGGCGTCACTAAGTATATGACCATGATCTGAGGACGGGCGTCACTCAGTATATGACCATGATCTTAGGACGGGCGTCACTTTGTAAATGACCATGTTCTTAAGACGAGCGTCACTTTGTATATGGCCATGATCTTAGGACGGGCGTCACTTGGTATAGGGCCATAATCTGAGGACGGGCGTCACTCAGTATATGACCATGATCTTAGGACGGGTGTCACTTTGAAAATGACCATGAACTTAGGAATGGCGACACTTGGCATATGACCATGATCTTAGGACGGCCGTCCTTTTGTATATGAACTTGATTTTAGGACGGGCGTTACTCAGTATATGACCATGATCTTAGGACGGGCGTCACTTGGTAAACGACAATGATCTTCGGACGGGCGTCACTTTGTATATCACCATGATCTTAGGACGGGCGTCACTTGGTATATGACCATGATTTTAGGACGTGCGTCACTTGGTATATGACCATGTTCTTAGGACGAGCGTCACTTTGTGTATGAAAATAATCTTAGGACGGGTGTCACTTCGTAAATGACCATGATCTTCGGACGGGCGTCACTTTGTATATGACCATGATCTTAGGACGAGCGTCACTTTGTATATGACCATGATCTTAAGACGGGCGTCTCTTTGTAAATGACCAAGATCTTAGGACGGGCGTAACTTGTTATATGGCCATGTTCTTAAGACGGTTGTCACTTTGTATATGACCATGTTCTTAGGACGGGCGTCACTTTGTGTATGACCATAATCTAAGGACGAGCGTCACTTTGAATATGACCATGATCTTTGGACGGGCGTCACTTCGTATATGACCATGATCTAAGGAAGTGCGTCACTTTGTATATGACCTTGATCTTAGAACGGGCGTCATATGGTATATGACCATAATTTTCGGACGGGCGTCACTTGGTATATGACCATGATCTTCGGACGGGCGTCACTTTGTAGAAGACCATGATCTTAGGAATGGCTACCATTGGTGAATGACCTTGCTTTTACGAAGGGCGTCACTTGGTATATGACATTAATCTTCGGACGGGCGTCACTTGGTTTACAACGTTGTTCTTAGAATGAGCGTATCTTGGTTTATAAACGTAAGGACCTGCGTTACTTGGTATTTAATCTTTACCAATTATGGATTCTTTTAGAGTTTCTCGTAATGGCGATATTGCCGAAAATGCTTGTTATTACGTTAGTTGAATGTCCTAGTATTTGCACTCGTATATTACTTTACTAGTTGTACTCTGAGTTTACAGTTTACGTACAGCTACAGTGATATCGTATTGTATCATATGTAAATGTTTTCACAATACCCCTCGACAGGAAATCAGTTTATTTGTTCTAAATCGCTTTGTCAATGTTGGAGATAGAGTGTCACAGTTGCTATAAGAAATTAGGTTACTAAATCAGGCCATGATAACGTAATACCATGAATATCGTTATATTTCCCTATACGACAATAAAAGGTGCTATCAAAAACCATGCAAGTTTCTAAAACAGCGTAACTAAGCGAACTTAATTATGACAACTCAATTATAAGGCTATACAATATAATAGTTTTGTTAACGATTCGAAAGTCGAAACACTTCAGCCCACAGCATCCTCAACTGATGACGCTAAGCATAACTCATTTTGGCATGGCCTAATGGTATTTCACAAAATATAAGGATTGCATGAAAGTGTAATATTTTAAATCGGCCTGAAATAGAAGAGAAGATTGGTATATGATAAAGTTTATTGTGTCTAATAGGTATATACATGTAAAATACAATTGATTTTAAGCTTGAAACACAGAAAGTCATTTCACAGACAAATCACATCTTCTAGGTGTGTATATAGGTAATGGCACGTGCGCTGAATGACCAACATGTTCTGATGGTTATAATTTAAATTACGACACAGAATAACGTAGAATATTGTATATGTTCTTATGTTACTAAAGATTTGCTGTTTTTGTTTTATTTTTGTTTTTGGATATGCCAAATACAACACAAATAGTACACTATTCACGGACACATTACTTCAATCGAGTAGTTTTCTATTTTAACTAGTATTATCCAATGCATGTTTTTTTTCTAGAATGTAATGTACAAGTAAAAAACAGTTCTCATATATGTTATATTTACAATGCATGCATAATACAATGAAAGACCCAATAGTCAACAATTCAAAATATAAATCCTGTGTAAAGTCACAATGTTATGTTTTGGCCAAACGACATTGAACGAGAAACACGAACGTACACACACCATGAACAGACAGCACGCGCAAAAACAGCTTTATCAGTAACTGGTAAGATAACAGCCTTTAAACAGTCAGTAAAACAGGGATAAACTGCTGGTTTAAAGTAGTTTATGTGTGCATAACACTTGTTCCATAATTAATAAAAAAATACACAATAAAATTAAAATAAATATAAGCCTCATATATAAATGACAAGATGTCTGTATTTTTCGACTCAAGTAATGTAAATAAACGAATACTTCAGTTTTCTTCTCAAATATGACGTTTTGGCCTGAACCTTAACGCTTTTAATCATCCTTGTTAATATTTGATAAAGACCTTTAGGCAAATGCATCACATTAAAAAGTGGAACTAAAATATTTCAACTAAAATAAACGCACAAAACTGGTAAAAATCCGCTAACATTTGAACAAACAAGATAACAAACAAATAAGATAACAATCAAACAAGATAACAACCAAATAAGATTACAGCCTTTAAACATTCAGTAAACCAGAATTATGCTGCAATTTTAAAGTAGTTAATATGTGCATAAACTAATATTTCATTTGTTCCAACATTTGTCAATAATAACACAATTAAAATAAATGTAAGCCTCATTTATTAATCAAAATAACTCTCTTATTACTTATCAAGTTATGTATATTAACAAATATATCAGTCTCTTCTATATGACGTTTCAGTCAACACGCCTTTAATCCTTGTTAATATTTGATAAGGTCCTTTAGGCCAATATATTGTATCAAAAAGTGAAACTAAAATATTTCAACTAAAATCTACACACAACAATGGTGAACAACCGCTAGCATTTGAACAAAATCACTTACACAAACATTCTGTAAAATTTTAACGTATATAATGACATACTTCATTATATCACTCTAAATAATGTCGCTGTTCAGTATGTTTATTACTTTGTGATCTTGAACACTTGCTAAAACTTTCTATTTCATTTTACGTACGTAATGACATTCTTCATTATTTTACTCTTAACAATATCGTAGTTCAGTAAGTGTATTATTTTGTGATCGTGAACACTTTAATTACAAGTTTTCTTTCCATAAAATTAAAACACGCTACGTATAGTTTATCCTCCGTATTGCAGTAAGCCAAACCCCGTACATCATCGATCCCGTCACTCTCGTCCAGCAGCGTTGTCTTACTGCCGCTCTCTAACGACACCTGATACACGATGTTTTGATAACGTTCACCCCAATAGAGATAACCTGAACCGTCTGATGTAAGATTGTAAACATTTGTATTTTTCTTCTCTGTATGACATAACTGCTGCTCCGTTCCATCTTTCGAATATCGTATTACAACATCGCCAATGTATACTAAAACGTCTTGACTAGCATAACTGCATAGATTCAGATTTGGTGCGAATGTTGGATAGTAATAATTTCAGTGTATGGTATTCAGTACCTTTCCCTTAAAATCTATCACTATTATTTTGTGTATGCGTTGTTTTTCATAAGAAAGGAAAGTAACAAACAGCCTGTCGTCGACGCAAGCTATTTCCTCACATCCAACACCGACATTTATCTGACCGTCCCAGGACATCTGTTCAGTGGCGGACACGGAGATGAACGTTACAGTGCACTTATACTGACATAAAAGGACCGCTTTTGTAACAGAGACAGGTGTAATGCGATTCATATGTTTCGGGCAGGATAACGTGGAAGTGATACATTGGCTTTGTATATTCAGTAGTTTAATTGAATGCTCTGCTGTCACAAGAAGCCTGTTGTAGGACAGCCGTGCCATATCTCCAAAGCAATATTCCCATGGTACGATGATGTCAGTTAGGTGACTGGCAGTACGGCAAACGTCTGAATCATAACTCTCCAGGAAAATTTTTGATTGAAATAATAATAATAATAATAATAATAATAATAATAATAATAATAATAATAATAATTATTATTATAATAATAATAATAATAATAATAATAATAATAATAATAATAATAATAATAATAATAATAATAATAATAGTTATGATAATAATAATAATAATAATAATAATAATAATAATAATAATAATAATAATAATAATAATAATAATAATAGTTATGATAATAATAATAATAATAATAATAATAATAATAATAATAATAATAATAATTATAAAACTAATAATTAATAATAATAATGATAATGATGATAATGATGATGATGATGATGATGATAATGATGATGATAAAAAACGATAATAATAATAATAATAATAATAATAATAATAATAATAATAATAATAATAATAATTATAATAATAATAATAATAATAATAATAATAATAATTGTTATCAAAATAATAATAATAATAATAATAATAATAATAATAATAATAATAATAATAATGATAATAATAATAATAAAACTAACAATTAATAACAATACTGATAATAATAATAATAATAATAATAATAATGATAATAATAATAATAATAATAATAATAATAATAATAAAAATAATAACAATGGTAATAATAAAAATAATGATACAACTGTAGTGATACTCTATAATAGAAGATTTTATAACGACGAATACTTTCTTCTATTAAATTGAAATTTTACCTTTACCTTGATACTACTGTGATACATGAAATATCGTACGAATATATTATCAATGATATGGTTAGCCGATTTGATGATACTCCTTTATTTTCAATATAAGGTAGTAAAGCGTTCTAACAGAAGAAATTTGGAGCACGTTTAAATGGATAAATATCTATATAAATAGTTCAAGCGAGTTTTAGTGCAGTGGTTAAGGAAACTCATTGTTGAGTCCTAGTGTCTTTTAGGAATCCAATCGAATGTTGATTAATTAAAGTTAAGAAACATGTTTATAAAGCGTGGCCAATTTTTACTCTACTTGAGCAAACTTTGTAAAGAACAAATATATTCAAGCTATATACTATTAAGGGTCTGGGCGCAGCGACTTCAGACTAAATTATTTTCAAAGAGTTCCTATTAAATGTCTTTAGGAAACTTAGGGGCATAGTGTTCTGTATTGAATGCATTTCTTTGAACAGTTTGTAAAGGACGCCACCAAAGGAACATTCCTATGAAGTTTCATCAAAATTGTCCATTTGTATGCATTTTTGTCAAAATTATTTGGATTAAACATTAATTGGAAGATTGTAAATGTTTGCTGCCTGCCATGTTGCAATAAATCACCAAAAAGCTGGATGCCTAGTAAAACCATGGACTCAATGGCGATTGTGAAACATTGCCAATTGCACCAACCGGGATCGCATAATGCCGCAAAAAGTATCATAATTATCTAAAGATAGGTAACTGTTGTTTCTAAATATATTTTACAGCAATAAATCACATACTTATAGGCACTTTATCGTTTAAGACGTCTATTACCTCATACCTGGTGGTGGAAGTTCGTCCTCAGCTGAAATAGGGTGATAGAAAATGTTAAATAACATGAAAACAATCATAACAATAAGCAATGTTAAAGGTATGCTTTAACATAACAATAAACAATGTTAAAGGTATGCTTTAACTAAAAAAACAGTTTAAAGTAATGAACAATTTTAAGGTTCATAAATTCTAAAATCGACATTGTTGTACATGAGCAAACTCTTTAGCCATATCTATTACTCGAAATCCGTGCAAGATATTAAAATTGAACCTGGAACTCATATTGCAAAGAACAATATGGACACGCATATAAAAGCCCACAACGTAAACAATGAGCGAGTTATGACCGTCTTTCGAATGAAAAAAACAACAACAACAAACATAACAAATTCAGAGCAAGCCTTTCAAGCACTCTTTCCCGCTCTATGTTTCCTTGGTTAAACATGTCTTTGTTTTCAAAGAAAATTGTGTTTTCGTAGCGATGCTTGAGTTTCTTGTAATCTCCTTGTGTCATTAAACACAAAAAGGTTTGAGGTTAATGAATATGCTTGCAGTTTGTTGCCATTTGCATATAGATTGACTGATCAGACTTTCATTTTTTTTATTACTTGATATGCTTTCTCTTAAAAGAAAAAAAAATGAAACGCGTCTTTTAATACCTGTTACCTCCCTTTTTACCGGACTTTCTTCAACGTCTCTGAATGCAATTGTTACTTTGTGCTTCAGCAGTTCATGGTCATTGATTTTGGTTATGCAGCGCGTAAGGGCTGGCTGATCAAAAGTCAGTACAACGCGCAGTTTGTTTGATTTCACAAGAGCATGAATAAAATCAAAGTACTCGAACCATCGACGACTTTTGCTCATATCGAATGCAAACTGTCCCGTGATGTGGAGAAATACTGCCATGGCCACTCCCGCATCAAGGTGTTTGATGTCATCTGGATTACTCATTACGTAACAGTTGTTTGGTGCAAACTGTTCAGCTAGTTGTTTTATACAGGAACGGATGAGACGCTCATTTCTACCCACAAGAACAACAACTCTTTCTTTCATCAACGTTGATTTCGCCTGTTCGAAAACTGATTTATTCAATGGCAATTCTTCTGTTTGTGCAAGATAGCAGAAACTCATTTCTACATGCAATTAAAAATGGTTGAAATATACATATACGTTCACATTCATATTTGTCCGTGTAAGGTTTCTATCCTTCCTTACATTAAATAAAATAGTGTAAATAATTACTGATAACTTGTTCTTGTAACAATCCCATAAACAATATAAAATGATCACCATACACACATCTAACTGGAAGTATTGGGGCTGTTTGGACAATTTCCACACATGGGAAGATAGTTTTTTATGTGAAATCTACATAATACATTCTAAAATCGGTCATAACCAGTTTTTTTATTCAAAATTGTGCATATTTTTTAATGTGTATACCACAAATTGACAATACATCGATTTACATATGTGCAATTTTCATATAATTCCTTTTAGCACATTAAAATATATACTTGACATCAAACTGTATTGAACTTTAACTGCCTCTTTATATCTTCTTGACTCACAAGCGTTTATCTATTCATTAAACTCCCTCGTAAGAGTATGTATCAAAACAGTCAATTATTATTCTTCCAATGTTTGAAACAAAAGTTTAACATCAAATATGAAAAACAACGTTTTCATATTTTTTTTTATTTTGAACTTAAAAAAAAGTATTAAAAGTTCAAAAACTGTCGTATTTGATATAAATATATAAACTTGTCCCTGTATGGCAAGATACTATTTAAATCCACTTCACTGCTTTTCTTTTTAAATATTTTTTCAAACATTTTCAAAATCGACGGGTCATCAAAATGTATAACACTATTTACGAATGACTACCGTTCTAAATTACTGCTTGTTTCACAAACGTTTATCTATTCATGCGATTCGTTTGGTGTACCTGCTATTCTTGATTGATTTTTGTAAATGATGCAAGTCTTTCAAAATATAATTATTCTTATAATGTTTAGAATGAAGATATTTCTGCATATATACCTAGCTACATTTTTTCATGTTATCTTGTACTTAACTATGTGCAGTTTTACCTTGTAGAGCACTTTGTTGCATCCTATGAAAATGTGTACAAGAAGACATTGTTGATCCTAAAATAATACATAAAGCAACATTCTAGAATTAAAATCTAACCATGGTCTGACTTAAGAATATACGTAGAACATTTCACAGTGATAAAGATAAGAATTGAAGAAAAATACTCAACAAAGTAATTTCTTTAACGGAATCAGCAAATCATGGCGCATGTTTCTAACTTTCATGATTAAAGGTAATTTTGCTTATTTTTTTCTGTCCTATAAACTGAATAACTCGATATATTTGTGATTTTTTAAAGATTCTTACTAAATTAGACTTACTGGATGAAATGATTTCAGGATTATCTGCTGTTGTTTTAGCATAAAGTTCAACAATATTTTGCAACACGTCATGGTCCTTCCCGAATTTATCTTGAGCTTTAGCGAGAACATCTTTCTTTGTCACGATTGCAAACGTCAATTCTCCGGCATCAGCAGATTGCATTATCTGACAAAGAACATCAACCATCGCAGGCGCTTTTTGTTCGTCAAAGACATCGTTACCGAATGGGTTTGTGCAAAGGATAAATTTGATCTCTGATGGATCAATATGGCGCCAATCGCTTGGGAAAGCTATTTCAGCACTTGCATCATGTTCATCCTTATTTACTTCTTTTATTGCAGTCAATGCCGCCTGCAAATGCAATTGGCCAACAGTCCCTGTGACAATAACATGACGCTTTTGTCGGAGATAGTCTCGAATTTGTGCTATACAGTCGGGCGGCTCAAAATCATCCGTGAGCTCTCTAGACATCGTTGATTCAAAGCGTTCTTAATTAGAGCAAGCAAATGATTATTTACAATATGCTACGATACCTCAGTTTTACTTTCTACTAAAGGTTTTATATGTTTGACTTAGCTATAATAAATATGCTTTGATATGAATTGTATGACATCTATCTTTGTACTTAATTGATTTCGTTAGATTGAGTGTTTTTCAATGTGCACAATTTACGTCAATGTACCTTTCATACGCTTCAAAATGTTATCGGCTCCTTTGAAGCGCTTGACAAGTCTGCCTGAAAAGTTAATATATAAGAATTGGATAAGAAACAAAAGGAGCATAGTTGAACATAGTTATATCGCCCTTATATACAAATGCAATGTACAAGTAAAGTAATTTGTTTGTTTATTAAAGAGACACTCTCTCAACTCAGGACCAATTCACTGGAATTATGAGACACCTTGATCTATAGATTTCTCTTCGCCTTATTCCTATCCTAAAGTATAAATACGAATAGGTGTATTTAGTAATTCGTTTATTCAAAAAATCTTACCTTGGCTGTCTACTCGTTTCTCTACGACATTTTCTACAATCAGTCTTGTTACGTTTGTATTCTCTTTTACTTCTTCCAGGTCGCCGGCCATATTGAGACACCAAGTTGTTAACGTATTGCACATATTTGGAAAGTTAACGATTTTTGCACTTTTTATATTTTCTGATGTCTGTTGTTGAAATTCGGGAGACAAATTTGAAACGAGTTGGCTAATACTTTGTTCTATTGACCTCCATGTATCTTCATACTCTTGCTCCGATAAGCTTGCAAGATGTTTAATATGCTGAAGCTTGTTTCTATCAGTTCTTATCTGTTTAACATTGGCTTCAACTTGCGTTGGCAAACTAAACATGCCAAGAAGCAAACACGTTGTGGCAGTAATGTCCCATCTACTTTCGTCAATAGAACCTGAGTTGTTATAAATATGCTTCGGGAGACCTCTTAACTTACGAACAGTTGGTTCCTTTGCTGACATGTATTGTTGGATGTTTGTAAACTGCGTAAAAGTATCAGCCTTTGCATAGTACATAAAAAGTTCTTTAAGGACAGGCGTGCAAACATCGACGAGCAAGGTGATGAGACGGTAGTATCGATCGGCCATCGCAACGTTCAATCTTCCCTTCTTCTCAGATCTTAATCAGTACAACATATACAAATATTATAAGAAGTAGAGTAACCTATATAGCGAAATATCTGATTAGCGGCCTAAGGCGATGGTCTAACATATACTCGATGAGGCACTTGTCAAATCGTAAAACAACAGTGAAAATAGTTAAATATAATGTAAAACAAATACAAAAAACAATTAAGTACTCAACGGTGAGATGGAGACGTCACATGTGGACGAAAGAATCAAGATAAAGAAACAGTGCAATTTCCGCAAACGTACAATGCAAAAGACAGCTATTCAAAAAAGCTTGCTAAAGTATCTTTCAAACTTTTATCCGTGTTTAAAAACATGTGTGCATACAGTCTCATAACTATTGTATCAATATTCAAACCAGAAGATCGAACAAAAAGTAAAAGAGAAATGCAACACCAAGTATATAATTGGAAAATTATAAAACCCTAACACTAAACCAGCAAAGATCAATATAAATGACATTTTGCATACTGTTATGAATATTGATCAACAAATTGGCCATGAGAATTATGAATAATTATAGTGCCACTCAGGTAATTCAGTAACAGGTAAAATGGTAACATCTGTCAAAGTTTAGTTCTACACAATTAGAACATGTTGAGGTGGCGAATGTGGTTATAAATATGTTTTGATATTATAGAGTTTATCTAGTCAATGTATTCTTTTAAATGATAGAGAGAAAACTAAGTGAAACGAGAAGTATTTACATTATACTTAAAACACGCATTAGCTACTCTATCTTCCTCTAGATCACTTAAATGCACTATCAGCTAGGCTATCAACTACTTCATCTCTCCTGATAACTAGGCTACATACCCCTTAATGACTATATGACAGAATTATCCACACTAGCTAGCTCTTTATCACAAAACGGCAGTATGAGCCAGGCTAGCTACGTCATAGTCACTATACAGCAAAATCGCCTAGGATACCTACCTTCTTAACACTAAAAAGTTAGTCGACCTTTACTAGACAATCGACCTTCACCTTATTCGTTTGACGATTGATTTTCACCTGAGGACCGACCTCCGCTTGACGATCGACCTTCACTTACAATCGACCATTTTAATTATGTTGATCGACTTTCACGTGACGATTGACTTTTAACTGATTAACCGTGCTTATTACTATTACGTGACGATAGACCTTCACCTTACGATCGAGGTTTACTTGACGATCGACCTGTTGCGATTGACCTTTTGCCAGACGATCGACCTTCACCTGACTATTGTGACCACAAACTCATAGTATTAAATATGCCATAACTGTCGATGGATGAGCTTTAGAGTGCGCAGCGGTTTACTTGTAGATTAAACTGTTGTACTCTTTAATCGGTAGTTGTATAGTTCGATGTACTAAACCATGCATCTGGTTGTACTAGCTGTTGATGAGCTCCCAATTTGTGTTGTCTGTTTTAATCCTAATTTTGGATTTTTTATACTTTCTGGTTGTTTTGAAATCAATGTTAGTTAGTTGTCCCCTATAGTTTCTATTAATTATTTGAAAAACGGATGGGGACTTAAGGTTAGGAATACGGAAAGATGGGAAAGCTGCAACATGATCAACAAAATGGCTTTTGATATGAATGCTATGATTTTGTTTCACTCACCGTAGGATTAAATTGGATTTGCCAACAATAATTGATCACCTTCCATTTACCTCTTACATGAGCTGTAAACACAAGAATAAATCAATTTACAAAGTGTATAAATCCTAAAAATCGTTTGAATGAAAACTAACAACTTTTGTTTTTGATTCTCAACCTTTGTTGTAAAATATTGAATGTATCAGCTGTTTTAAAATTGTAATTAAATTAACGTGGAACATTTTCAAGCAAGCAGATCAACCCATTTAACCAAACATGATTCAACCTGATGGAGTTAAACACAACTGTTCTTTGTTAAAAACTGTTCAAAATTATCAGATATTTGAGAAGATATCTAGAGTTTTGTTCATATTAAAAAGAAAAGGTTTGTTTTTTTTATAAAATATTTCTTCTAAAATGTTATATACTCGGTTGAAATTTATGGTTAACAACTTAAGTACACACTTTGTAAAGGCATGAAAAGTAATCGAATTCAGGCTCCATTGGTTAAGATTAGTTCATGGTTTTTCCATTAATATTTCATACACAAACAAATTATCGTTCAGACAATCGTCGTGGAATATCTCGAAGTCGTTAGAATGGCATTTAATAAATAAGGCCTTTTTTAAAATAAAACAACGATGAATTATCCGCATTCTCTAAAGATCGCCTTAATAGAAGAGTTAATCCTATTGCTGAACTTAATTTGATATGAATTAAAGTATCCGATTTACAAATAAGATATCAATTTTCTTCATGCAAGTGGCCTTAATGTTACATTCTGGTCCTGATAAGTCCAACTTTTTTCATAACAGAAATGAATACCGCTAAAATTATTCCTTCTTTATTGATGTTAATGTTATTTTCCCATCGTTCAATATCCTATAGGCCTTACTATATCCGTTGATTATTAGACCTTTAACGTTGGGTTTAGTTCATTGAGTTTGTGTTATACCTCAGCATTGTGCCTTTGAACTGGATCTTGGTTACGTTTTAAGGTCCTGGGTACGTCCAAGTACTTTCCATAGTTGTTTGAAATATTAAGTCCCAATCGATCAATAAATCATTGTTTGAAATATAAGGACTCCCTTGACTGTTAGATCATTGTTTGTAATATTAAGACTTCCTAGACTATTAAATCATTGTTTAAAATATTAAGAATCCCTCGCCCATCAGATCATTGTTTGAAATAGTATGACTTCCTCGACCGTTAGATTATTTTTTGAAATATCAAGACTCCCTCGACCGTTAAGTCATTGTTTGAAATATTAAGAATCCCTCGCCCCTCAGATCATTGTTTGAAATATTAAGACTCAATCGACAGTCAGATCATTTTTTTGAAATATTAGGACTCCCTCGACCGTTAAATCATTGTTTGAAATATTAAGACTCCCTCGACAGTTAGAACCTTGTTTCAAATAATACGATTCCCTCGACTGTTCATTGATTCAAATATAAGGACTCCCTCGACAGTAAGATCATTGTTTGAAATATTAGTATTCCCTCGACAGTTATATCATTGTTTTTGTTATATAAGGATTCCCTCGACGATTAGATAATTGTTTGAAAAATTAGGATTCCCTCGAAAGTTAGATCATTGTTTTTGTTATATTAGGACTCCCTCGACGGTTAGATAATGTTTCAAATATAAGGATTCCCTCGAAAGTTAGATCATTGTTTTTATTATATTAGGGTTCCCTCGAAAGTTAGATCATAGTTTTTGTTATATAAGGACTCCCTCGAAAGTTAGATCATTGTTTTTGTTATATTAGGACGCTCTCGACGGTTAGATATTTGTTTTAAATATTAGGATTCCCTCGAAAGTTAGATCATTGTTTTTGTTATATTAGGACTCCCTCGACGGTTAAATAACTGTTTGAAATATTAGGACTCCCTCGACGGTCAGATTATTGTTTGAAATCTTAGGATTCCCTCGAAAGTTAGATCATTGTTTTTGTTATATTCGGACTCCCTGGACAGTTAGATCATTGATTTTGTTATTTTAGGACTCCCTCGAAAGTTAAATCATTGTTTCTGTTATATTAGGACTCCCTGGACAGTTAGATCATTGTTTTTGTTAAATTAGGACTCTCTGGACAGTTAGATCATTGTTTCTGTTATATTAGGACTCCCTGGACAGTTAGATCATTAAAGGAGCTTCTTTTTTAGTGAATACATGCACAGTCAGTCTAAGATAATTCCTTGTTTTTCGGTTAGTCATATTCAGCAAAAGAGGAGAACAATCCTTCCCACATTTCCGTTTATACTGTTCCCGAATGCATTCTTAATCATAAAACGGCCATGACTTGGTGTTAAGAGTATATGCCTTTAACAACGTTTTTTTACTGCTTCGAATCTCGATTAAGGTTAAATTTTGAAATGTTTGATAGATTTTTTCGTGGGTTCTCATTTAAATATTTCATTTTCTTGTTTTAATACGCCACTGATGAGTCGTAAAGAAGTTACTTTCCATCGACGCATGCGGTATATATCGGCCTTTTATACAGCCTATTTATGAATGTTTGTTACAATATGGACATTTTTAGATAACCAAACAAAGAATTGCGTGTGCCTTACATAAATCACCATGTTCGTCCGTCCGTCTAGTTTTACCTCTGTAAATCATGTTTTATGATTTGTCTTAATACTAACTTTTAAACGAAATTAAAACTGCATAGTTTAACACATCAACACAAAGATCTTTATAATAAGTTCCATCACGCCAGTTGCTATATACCAGGAGTGAAAGGGAAATTTCCCATTGTAATAACTTTCATTTATGTTAATATACAGTGTACAGGCAATTCTGCTGCATATGACATTATATTAAAAGGGTACACAAAGAAAGATAAACAAGGTATTTTAATTTACTATATAAGGAACAACATATTAAAAGGTATAACAATTTCAGGAATAGGTATTAAGTTGTCAAGTACACTCGTGATTTACTGAACGTTACAATATGGTAATCATATCATTTATCGGCACCTACAGGTACATGTAATATTTCGCAACGATTGGACAATCAATCTAGTTGTTATCTGCAACATTATGAAATTTATGTCTGAATGTTAGTCTCCTCACATCAGAATATAGCAACCAAAAACAAAAACAATAAAGAAAAACCTTGTTTTTTCCTGAGCAAATAACATATTGACAATTATGTAAAGTTAAAAAGTTATTATATGGTTCCCACAAGAGAAAGCAGAAGCTCAATATAAAAGTGGAAACTAGATAAGAAAATAGAGGAATATTATATTTCACGAACAAATGGGAAAAGGGTACTTGAAACTGTCAGATTGCGTATGATTTATCATACTGGTTTACTTCTTGTTTGCTGCAACTCTAAAGATTAGTTAAGTGTTTTTTTCGGGTATTTAGCGGAGTGGTGTAATATGATTTTAAGATCAAAATTATATAATCTGGCCACTTCAAAGAATATGTGACGTACATTAATAATTTCGAAGCGATTCTTATTTTATAACCGTATAAACAAACATGTTGTTATTGTTCGATTGTTTGCTTCGTATGTCTATAAGCGTAAATTTATGTTTTCTGTAAAATTATAGAATTGTTTTGTTCAACTAGTGAATAACATTCGGTAAATGGCTTAAATTTACAGACGTGCTTCCATTATCTGAAAATATGCCGCTTCTGTCTGAAACGTCATTTACGGATAATGTTGTGCAAATAAATAATTAATGACGCCGTGTTGCTGTAATTCTATTCTGATATTTACACCAAAGACTAATTTTTTGTTCAAATTTTGTGAAAAAAAATACTTCATGTTATTTAAGAAATGTTTACAGTTAATCTTTTTCACCCATTCTGTAAAAAGTACAACCCAACCGTAATTGGAAACAGTATATCAAATGACTTCATAATAACTTGGGAAACATCAATCACGTCAAATTTATTTTAAACGTGAAATTGAAACATTAATGACAACGATACATTTAATATATCATAAATACACTCTTTAAAACATGTTGATTAAAGTGTTTTGGGGCCTACTCACACAAAACAAAGAATAACTAGATAAAAAAAAATCATTTCACATGTATATTGCAATTTGATAATTCGCGATCCGAACATATCCGAATACTTTGCTTTCATCGGAAAATATTATCAATTGCTGAAAAGTAGCTCATTTAATGAATTGAAGTTGAGTTGAAATATAATTATGACATAACATATATTTTTATCGCCACAAAAACAAACATTAGATTATGCTTAATACTAAATACTAAAATACAGTCATTTTAAAATATGATATGGATATCTTACAATTACAAAACATTCAATATATTTATGGTCTTAAAACTTTGACACTTAAGTAAGATACACGATTTTAGTTTGAAATAACATCGGATGAGTTTTTAACACTTAAGGTTAATTTTATTGTTTAAACTATGTCAACACATGTTAGAATTGTGAAATATAAAGATGTACACTAGCTATCTTACAAAGTAATTTAGTAAACGCGAATTTAGTCTTTCCTCGTTTGATTTGGAAATACTTATAGAATATCCTCTTCGTAAAACGGTATTAATATTCGGTACTACTCAAATGCGGAATAAACCCCTTTCCATATAAAGGTCACTCTGTTTCGTTCTCATACGCAGTGATCACGTGTTTTATAAACAATAAAGCTTCTGCCATTTTGTTTCACTTTTCGCTTACTGTTTTTATGTTTTACTTTATCTAATACTCGTATAAGTATGTTACGCTCCAACAAGAGATTATTGTTGGCTATTGTTACGTGTTTCATTTCGACCATCAAACATTATTTTTTCATGATAAGAAACAGATAAAATTACCCCTCCGCCGCAATATGACACTCAACTCTTCCGAAATAAAATCTTATATGCGCATTGATTTGATTCACAACTACCTAAATAGATAATGTTAAACTCGTTATTACTTATAAAAAAGACAAAATTTAAAACTGCTATCTTTAAATAAACGGGTGACAGCAAAAAGGATCTTAGTGACATCAGATTAAACTTAAGATCGAAACATGCCATATCTTTTAGTTAAACATGAACTTATTCAGAATTAGATAAAAGCTTAACGTAAATTCAGGAAGAAAGCGGGCTATAAATTTGCAAAAATCAAATACACATGTTTTTCTTATATTCGTTGGTATCTATGTACTAAAATGTGACGATAACGGATTGTACATATTATTACTGAACTAAACACTCCGTTTGGCCTTTAATAAGTTTTGCTAATATTACTAAACTTACTAACCGCTATTCATTATACGGATGAAATTTCTCAGTGCTGGCTACTGAAGACAACTTTTTTTCATACCATGTAGTTTTCTTATCTTGACGGTTAACATATCTGAAATTCATTCAACCCATTCGTCTCAGCCAGTCAACAAATGTACAATTTACATAACACACGCAATGAACTGCTTATGTAAACACTTTATAAAATAAATTAAAGATAATATCGTTTTGGCGATCGCGTTGGTCCGACGCCTTTAAGCTCATTTAATATGGGCTAATGCCGTTTCAATTTTAAATGTAGCATGATGTCAATCATGTTATCTTATTATCTTTTTCAAACCTTAATCAATTTAGACACATATCAAATGTTTTGAGGCGCACTTGGTATAAGTAAACATACAATAATATTACTATATTTTATACTGATTTTTGTATGTCTGTTCAAATTACAAATTTAACTATTTATTGTCTATTGTTTACTGCATTTAAGAGCTTCGATTGAATATCAAACGACAACACGAAAAGGCGGAACTTGAACAGCACAGTTTACGGGAGTATGCATTGAAAATGCAATGTGAACGGATGAGGCCTTTAAGGTGGAACGCGACTATGAATTTTTTTGAACCTAGACTTGAATTAATGCAGGTTACTAGGTGTATAAAGGAAATATGCACCATTGTTAATATGCAAATTCTTGGCTCTTTCTGCCAATATTTTCAGAATTATGTAGTATTCTTAGTATGTCCTCATTTATGCATCGTCCTTGTATTTATTTAGTATTTCTACTCGTTATTCCATTCATTTTTATCGGCTTTACACTAGTTTACAGTTATTGTAGAGTGGAGGCATATCGTATCGTTTCTGCCTATTATCACCACACACGTCAACAAGAAATGTGTGTTTTATGACTGATGCCTCTACATCGCCTTGTTAATGTAACAGATAAAGTGTTACCGCTTAACGTAACTTAATAATGCCATGTCAAGAAATTCTATGCTTAGCGTTAGGTTTAAAACCCAACTGAACCAGCCAGGAAAAAGGGACATAAAATAAATCAACACCCTACAGTTCCTCTGACATTCAGCGCTAAGCGGTCTTTACCATGCAAATTTAATGATGATTGCATACAATTATATAAGTCATTCAATGATAAGAACGATTTTAGTTAAATGTCGCGTTTTGAATTAGTGCCAGTGTTTCGAAAGTTTGAAAGCCTACTGCCGTCCCTCGATGACGCTAATAATAATATAAATTAGCATGGCCTTATGGTATTTCGCAACAAGAAGGTTTTGCATGAATGCACACCTTTTCAAAATCAGACTGAAATAGACGACAAAGGTTATGAAAGATAAATTTTATTCCGTTTAAATGTTTATAAAAACAATTGATAGTAAGCTTGAAACTTGTACATAAAGTTCACACAATAATGAAACAAACCTCATATACTTGGTGCGTTCATTGATAATGAAATTGAATGCCTTACATATTCCATTGGTTATTATTTGGTTCGAATATAAACCCTGTTTATGTAAGGGACCAAACGATATTGAACGAGAGATACAAACGTTAAAACACTACAAACAGACAACACGACCAATTAAATAGCTTTGAATATATATATATATATATATATATATATATATATAGAGATAATTGCAAAATTTAACACAAAAGCCTCATAGAAGCCAGCATCAAATGGAAAAAATGACGAAATAATGTAAAACTAACATATAAACTGATAAAGTAATTTGATATACTTCACGGCCGGATACAACCTGTAGAGAAATGGATTAAACCAAAGCAGCGGTGTCTACTCCTAAAAGGCAGGATAAAGTCATTCAAAGAAAGCAATCTGATATATCTAGCCTTAACAGAGTTAAGGTTTAAAACATGGTATTCATATAGTCTAATAATAAATGCATCAGTTAACAAACATGCTAAATGTATGCCATTATAAACTCTAGCAAAGTGATAATTATACCAAAAAAATACAAACACTAGAATGCCGTTTCCGTTTCGACAATAGTGATATAATCATTTCCAAAGGTGTTATATATCCATATACGATTCATTCAAATGCCAAAGATAAGCGTAGTCATGTTCGTCAGATCTTCAAATGTTTTCGATTGATGTATGTATTCCAACATAGATCATAATGCTGTTGTTTTCAAATATTAGTAACATTGATGATTGAAAAAAGTACCATAAGGATTTCACAACATGTGGGATAGCTTATTATAAAACAAGTTGACACCCTGGACAGTGCTTTATGTTACAATCCGTTAATTACCTTTTTGCGAATTTAAAAGCTGGATATAACCACAGCTTATGTGTAAAACTACAGAAACAAGCACAGTAAACAAAGTGTAAACATAGATATTAATGCGAAAAGCTACAGACAAAAGCTCAGTAGCAAAATTTTTTAAACATAAACCCGGTTTGATGGGTAAAAGCCAAAGACAGAAAATAAAATCACAAACAAGAAACATCGAAGAAGAGCACAGTGCATACATACTATATATATATAACAACTAGGTAAATTTATCAAGGATACTTCCTTGGAACGGTCAGTAAAATGTCAATTTACTTGGGGTTTAAGCTTAAAAAGCAACAATGCTAACGCGTCTTTAAAGGACAAATTTTCTACGTTTATGGCTGGACATCCAAATCTTATTTGAAAGTTAAGAAAAAAACCAATATAAATCTAAAGCTGAATAAAAATATTAATGCACAAATGAAAACAGCGTCAATTAACGATATGGTGTTGCGTCGTTTTGATCTTCCTCAACAATTAAACAATTAATGTAATATATAGTGTCTACGGCTTTTCTTGATTTAAATACATGTTATGTATTAGCTCAATTAACTGATTTATGAACAGTGTCTACGTATTTCCTAATGGCCCTCCTATTGAGTCGCATTTATTAAAGTATGCTCAAGAGTGCAGGCATATGAAACTGTACCTGCAAGTAATTCATATAATTCAGATTTATAAAGGTATCGTTAAACAGTTGATTTTCCTTTTTCAGCAAAAAATAACTTTTTGGTTGCAAATTTAAAAAAAAAAAAAAAAACACAATAAATATCACAGCATGCGAACATGATTGTTTCTGAGTAAATAAATCTAAATTCTAAAAGTTGAAAGTTGTGAACCGTTATGCTTCTAACACGTTTCATCTGATAGTTGAAAAATAACAGCAATCTCTTTTTTATTGAAGATTAAGAAATAAATAAGGTAGATTTGTCTATGCCAAAAAAACTGCCATGGTATGACGCAGTGTCAATATCAATGTATCCATTCAGGAATATGATAATTGAAACGTATTATTGTACTCTGTTAAATATCTACTACAAAACTAGTTCATGATATATTATGTTTACATATGGAGTCTATGTTGGGGGGGGGTTTCTCTCGAAACTAACATGTCACTTTTTTGGAATTTCATATGTTGCCTTCATTGTTGGGCCTTGACGAATCATGTGATTGGCATGATTAGGAAAAATTACATTCTGAATCACTTACACAAAATAAATTTAAAAATTGTCTAATGATCTGAATTGACATTGTTTTTTGCGTTTTTACCTTGTTGAATTTCTGCCAATTTATGTAATATTTCACTGAAGTTTGTCTCCATTGTGCGTTCATGTTTTGTAATTTGTTTTTGCATTTCACTTATACTTGCGGCCATTTCTCCGTGGGTTGGGTAAAATGATTTCAGCTGAGTGACATTGCACTGTTTAAGAATAGGGTTAATAGGTGAAACAAAGACGGGGCCACCTCCTTCAAATCCACCTTCAATAACCCCGACACAAACAAGATCTTCTTTCTCTAGAAACACCAAAGCCCCTGAATCCCCAGGGCATGCAAAATGATTGTCATCATTTGATGTTACTTGGTGCAAATTATATTGAACGACTTGGAAATCACCTGCCATAAACCTTAAATGAATTTCTTTTACACTTACAAATGGAGTCACAAATTCCATTTGTCCTCTTGTTTGTCCGCTTGTTTTTCCAAATTTCCAAAGCGTATGGTTACTTGTGTTAATGGAGCCAGTTGTCATTCCGCTTGTGAATTTCAGGGTTGTAGCTTCTTTATGATCTATAAAAAAGAGAAAATGATATGACGTCAATAAATTAATAAAGCCAAAATGTATATATCAAATGATGATTATTACATATACTGAAAATCGTAATAGTAATTAAGCAAAATGAATTACCACCTCGAATCTGCGCTGGGAATGTTCCATCCACTGGAAGCCTGTCTGTTACTTTGAAAATGGCTATATCCACCCCAGATGTGCCGTTGTCACCTTCAATGTAAACGGCTTCCACAAGTTGTCCAATCGGTTGTGAATCGTCATACGCTGCAGGCTGGTAAATGGCTCTATCATTGACATACCATTCTGGCCAGTGGTTAAGCTTCAAATGGCCGCCTCGATATTTGCATTCGGAAAGTTCTTCAAGATGCAAAGCAACATGAGCAGAAATAATGCCACACATTCCATATTCTGGATGTTCAATGAAACCTCCAAGCGTGCCAGTAAACTTAGAGCCTTTCCGATGTATTTCACAACCCATGCGTAAATTATCATGCTTTTCATTGGCTGTCTTGCACAATGGCCTAAATGATCCCTCCATAACGTCAGTAGGTATTCCGTCAAAACTATCAGGAAATTCATCTTCATCTATAGGAATGAATCCCTTCGCATGAACGCATAGTACAATGCAGAGCTGTTGCGTAATGTTCGATTGTTTTTCGGTCTTTACGAATCGACGTGATTTTACGGAGCTTGCTGTAATCACGCTTAGATACTTGCTACATGTTAAGAGTCTTCGTGAAATAGTACTTAGACACCTCTGAACTTTTGTCTGATTTTCAATCGATAACTTCTCTAGACGTTGTGCCGTCTTTCTGCAATATGTGAATTCGGAAGAAGGTTCCCCAATAATTCTAATTTCGGTTGTGTACTCTAAACTTGCCTTCAATGAGGACGTATCAACTTCTTCCTTTAATGTTACCACGAAGACAATATCTTTATCAGAATCGATGCAGTACGCGGGATAAATGTCGGCAACACAATCCTTTTTTGTCAAGGCAGCTTCTATATCACGTTTGAGTTGTTTGCATATGTTGTAACAACTGGACGAAACAACGCTATTTTTTCGCCCGAATGCAAAACACAATTCGTTCAGTACTTTTTGGGTTGGTAGATATGACGTTTCTTTGACAGCAAAGGAAGGATGAAAATCTAGAACAATATAAACATTGTAAAATTCCGGGCACGTATTTGAAACTGCTCGTTTTTATTTCGAAAAAAGAAGAATTACTGCCATGCAATGCAGCCTTTGTGACGTCGATACACAAAATAATTGGCCATAACTTCAAAATTATTTAAGATATTGAATTGAAATGTAGTTCTCATGTCTAAAGTTTCAATACGTATAGGTGTATGACAACGGACTTACTAATGATTTATATATACCAACATCTACTCAAGTAAAGATAAGTTTTTTATAGTTTACTGTTATTTAGATGGATTGAGAACGGTATGATTTAGTTTGAGTGCTGGTAGCCACTGTATGAGGTGATACCCTATAAGCTAGCCAAATAACATTTTCATTGTATATAAAAGAATAAACTGTTCCGAAATAATATGCTTTGTATACTCACATCAATGCAAGTGTGTATGAAATAAATTCACTTTCGATAGTGTACATTTAAGGCATATTCATTTAAATGCTTTAAAATTATTAAAAACAAACCAGTGCAAGTAACTCTTACTACTGGTACTTGACAAAAAAACAAAATAAGTTCGATTAGATCACACGCGTACGCGCCCACACACGCACGCACGCACTCACGTATGAACGCACAACATTGAAACCGTACTGCAACAGTTTCAATGGTTGGATAAATCTGTAAAAGCATGTTTTCTATGAAATACAGTCGTTATTTAGTAATCAACTTTACAATTACTGAATGTCGGTAAAAATCGATTAAATATAGGAATAACACTCATTTTGAATAGCAATTTTGACAAAATAATGGTTTGTAACTTCCTTAATATAAAAATAGATAATCTAACCTTGAACTTTTAATTGTATTGTAATAAGGAAGGAAATACGAGCCCTCCTAGTATATTACACAATTATGTTTGACAATGTAGTGATCAATATTACCTGCATTATTATCGGAGACATTGTCGTTGCTAAGATAGTCTTGTTTGTATGCCAAGGTGCTGAAAATGATAATAATAAGATCACTCATGGTGGCTAAATCAGGAACTGGACAGCAGGCAACGTCCAATTAATTGTTTGCTCTCGCTCTATAAAGTAATCAATTATTTTTCAATCTTTACCAATTTTAAGGATTATGCCACAATTTCGCACAACTATTGAAGTCGAATCTCAATCTTTATTTAAACACAATTTGCCAAATATTTCAAGTCGCCAGCGAGGCAGGATTCAAAATCCTACTTGTTTTTTTTTTCTTTTGAAAAGGGATCCTCTAATAGATTATTGATTATTGATATATATATTGTTGTTTAACATTTTATTTCGTCACACTTTGAATTACAGCAACAATAGGATACATAGTAATTAAGATATCATACTTATTAAGTGTTTTAGGCCAAATGTTTCGCGTAAAAATCGGACGGACTCAAAACATTTCCATACTATAAGACAAACAAGCATGTTCACGTGCTTTCATTTTTTCATAGGTTTTGCATTTTTAATATGATTAGTAACAAATAATTATTTTAAAAGCACTTATCAAAGAATGTTTTCCGTGTCTCCTTTACCTTAAACATTATCAATATATGAGACCACACTCCTATTAACTAGTTACGTACTTGAGGATTCCGTATTAACCATTGATACTTTTGGTAATTTAAACATTCATATTTTCCTACAATTTTGTGCACACTTGTTCTTTGGGCAGTGGCGGTCCCAGGATTGGACGTTAGAGGGGTGAAGCTTAGGGGCTTAACCTTTTGACTCACGCCCCTCCTTCATAACCGAACTTGATTTGGTTTAATGTATTGGCGGTTATACTCGCCCATGACAATTCTAACAATTTCTATTCCGAAATGGTGCATTTTGGGAGTCTTTTTTCATCTATAGTGAAACAATTTGGACGATTTTTAAGGGGTGGGTGCGCCTGTTGTGCCTCATCCCCCTTCACCCGCTTGTGTTGCTAAATTTATTTTCGAGCAATATTCTTTGCGGTATACATTCTCTTCTTATGTAACTATGTAATAGACAAATGCTTTTAATAATGAGTTCGAATGACTTTCGTAGATGTGCATTTACTGTCTTATTATTTCTCTCTATTTCTAAAGGTACGCTAAAATTGTTGACTGAACTAGGAGTCTGTTGTTTGTATTGTCAGCATCATGTTTTATATCGTCAGTGTTGTTGACCATTCTTTACTTCTTCTTCAACATTCGCATGTGTATTTTCTAATGTCAGCATACAAATTCAAGTTGAACAAACCATTAAATAGGAATTATAGCGGTGAACATATAACATCGTACGAAACGAGAGTTTTTCATTTATTGGATAACGAAGGTCATTCGAAAAAAGCAATGGGTAACGTTAGTATAACAACCTTTCATGCAATATACAGAGCGTTAGCCAAAGGATTTCGATTGGGTTGTTCTTTCATTATCCTGGTGTTCTTATTTGGAAATACGTATTTCCAGGAACGGAAGCACTGTGCTTATATGTAATTTTAATAGCAGTAATCATACCGTTTACATTCACAGTCAAGGTTAAATGTAAATTTCGAAACAGGCAACAAATAAATAGAGAATATGTTGTACCTGCATCCTGACTTTGACCCGATGCCTTCATCTGAAACAACTGCAATTAGAATTAAGGAGAACATTAATATAGGCAATATCGGGTATCCCATCTGTCAACAAATACCGATTAAGTTAAAGCCCACTGCAGTGTGGATATAATATCGGCTATTTTTAGAATCGAACTCCTTGACACTCAAAATGCCGAAACATTCAATTGTATCACATCAAAAATAAAAACGAACAACTTTTAAAAAGAAAAATATATGATAAATCCAACTATAAGTGGATTGGATTTACTCGAAGATATTGAACATTTATCTTCAAGGGAATTGATATTCTGTACCCACCACCGTTTACATGCTCGTTAACATTTCGCATAGTATTACACTCAGTCGCAATTATTGGCACTCACAACTGATTTAATATTGAAAAGAACAATCCATAAAACATGTCACCAACATTAAAAACAACTCATCTCATTTTAATCACGCAGAAAATTGAAAACAAAAAAGTAATTCCTGAGTTTTCTGTCAAAACGTCAGGCATGTGTTGCATTTGAATATCTTATGTGACGTCACGCATGACGAGGTTGCGTAGCCTTCTCTATTTCTTTGAGACTGAAACGAGTTTTTTAATGCTACCATTGAGTTTGTAATAAGATAAGGAACCGAAAATTTAATAACAGTATTTTGAAAAAAACAACAACAACAAACAGTTCTTTAGAGGAAATGTACGTTTTTGTTTTGGCGACAAATGTAGTGATACTTTCATACATAGTACATCTTCTAGATATTACATAAAATCAAAACGCTGAAAGTAAGTGAACGTTGGAGAGACGTTTAGTTATATTTTGGAAACATAAGTATATACTGACAGATAGGATACATACATACTATATTAGTGATCTGCCAGACAACAAACATATTCGCCGATGGTCTTGCTTGTTATCTTTTAAGTACTGCACGTTCCTGATGTATATTAAAGACCAGCCTATTTTCTCTTTTAACCATTGGACTTCATTTAATATACAAAAGGACTCGTTGGAGCTGCATTATGTAGTATACTTTAACCTTCTTTTAGAAGTTGTTTTGAGTGTACATTGTATGTATACCCGTTTTATCAACATGACACATTTAAACCATATGACAGAGAAATAAACGGAAAAGAAAGAATACATGGATTGTTAGCTAGGCAAAGTATAACAAATTCCACTAAACTCAATAAAAAATGTGATAGGTCACTTAAACAAATAATTTAGTAATTTTCTGAAATATGGGTTCTATAAATGTGTATTTATTTTGTAGCGGAACTTCATCTTCACAATATACTTTCTTAAAGTGGTAAATAAATCTTTATAAATAAAGTCAAAATCCCTAAACAATAAGCACTAACTCTTCACTATTTGGAAGCAATATTGACTGAGTCGTGGTAAAACATGCTTTTATCTGCAAAATGTTACGACTTTTTTACCTCATAACTACTCCATAAGTATTTAATAACATCTTTTAATTTATTATCATGAAATATAAAGGAGTAGTAAAACAAACTAAAACAAAATTCTACCGGAAACTTTGGGTTTGCGAGTTTCCAAAGTCAAGCAAAACATAGTGTTCAATTTAAACAATTACGGTTGAAACAAGGCAACAAGTAGAGTTATGACCGATTGAAGCAAATCGAAAGAAGTATATTTTAAAAAGATGTTATATATGTTATAGAAGGTTATTCTTCTTACAGTAACTTCTATATGTAAAATTTTGACTACAGCATAGATATTGAGTTCTAAAGTGTGCAAGCTATGTTGATTAAAATAGTTAGTGCATAAAGGGCCGGAAGAGGATAATGTACGCCATTTTATTTATTTTGTCGTAGCAAAAATGTAGTTGGTATTGCAACTAAAATACCACTGTTACACTGGATCCTGCTTTATCTGGCAATTATTTCAGGCTGTATTACTATTTTGTTTGTCTCTCAATAAGTGAGCATCTTTGTTTTAAGATACTTGGTTTGTGATAAGAATGTCATTAGGATATTATGCATGTCATTTTTTTTCTTTTGTCAGACAACACATCTGTTTGCTACTAAGAGACCGATTAGAAAATTACGCAAACTATTTTAAAATGTTATTACTGGCTGTTAAATCCTTCCGGATATTATACTGCAAGCAGTACGCGGTGCTCACGGCTGCCTAATTACGAAGACTAACAGTCCGCCTTTCATTCGAATGGCACGATCATGGGAGAACAGATCCAGTCTGTTAAGCCATTTTGTAGCACCGTAAATATTGGCGAATTATTGATTGGTATAGAAATGCACCGAACGTAGTAGTAGTATTTTCTGAATGCTGTATTTGCCTTTTTAAAATCAGTATCTTGCATGTTGAACTAGAACGCAACTAATACTTAACCACAAAATATAGTAACCACAAACGAACCACAAACTTTACTTGATTGAGGTTTACCTTGCATAGCACTGCTTGTTAATTTATGTATATTTGAGTTGGACTGGATGGTAGGTTCTGAAACACAAAACAAATATGTGTTACGAAGAGCGATGATCAGTGATATACTGGTACATAATCAACACCTTAAAACGGTAATACTGATCAGCATGCACTTACCAAACCATCTCACTGGACTGACTGGTTGTCCTTTGGATAATTACCACACATGGTAAGGTTGTGGTTATGTGAACTCTACAGCTAAAAGTTACTTCGTTCTTAATATCTGTTTGGTTCAAAAGCGTTTATCTATTAATAAAAGTTCCTCGGTTCTATTGATGTTCCATTGTTTTAAATTGGAAAAAAGTACAGTATTTACAGTTCCAAAATTGTCATATTTGATCTAAATATAACACGATTCCCTTCATGGCAAGATACTATATAGATTTACTTCACTGCTTGTATTTATTTTAACTCATTCAATTATCTATAACATCGATGTGCCATCCAAATGTATACCACTGTATAGTTATGACAACCGTTCTAAATTCCTGCTTGTTTCACAACAGTTTATCTATTCATGCAACTCGATTTGTGTGCCAGCTCATCTTGACTGATGTTTTGTAAATTAATCACAAATATCTGTCAAAATATGTAACAATTATTATTGTAAATTCTAGTATATTACAGCACATATGCCTAACAACATTTTATTTTAATTTTACAATTTATCATGTTATTGTAAAGATTGTGTGTCATCCATTGATAATGTGAGAAACAAGACATCTTTGATCTTTAAATTGTACATTATACTAGCAACTGTAAGATTTTAATATGTTGTGAACGATTTGACAGGTGTGTTGTTTATTTTGAAATTAACTAACATGCTGGAATTAAAATCTGACCATATACTGATTAAAGAATATACGTAGAACATTTCGCAGTAATAAATATATTGATATTAAAAGAAAATTACCCAAAAAGTAAAATAATATACCGCAAAAGTATCTCGTATCTAAAACGGAATATTCCGATCATACTGTATGCTTTTTAACTGTCATGATTTAATGTAATTTTGCTAATACTATTTTATTCTGTCCTAAAAACTGAATTACCAGATATATCTTTGATATTAAACGAATTAAAAAAATTAAAATAGACTTACTAGAGTAAATGATTTCCGGATGATTTGCTGATGTTTCAGCATATGGTTCAACAATGTTTTGCAATACATCATGGTCCTTCCCGAACACTTCTTGAGCTTGAACGAGAACATCTTTCTTTGTCACGATTACAAGCGTCAACTCTCCGGCATAAGCAGAATTCATTATTTGACTTAGAACATCAAGCATCGCATGCGCTTTTTGTGCGTCGAATTCTTTGTCGCCGAATGGGTTTGTGCAAAGGATAAATTTGATCTCTGACGGATCAACATGCCGCCAGTCGCTCGGGAAATATATTTCAGCACTTACATTAGGTCCATAGTTATTTACGTCTTTTATTGCAGTCAATGCCACCTGCAGATATGATCGACCAACGGTCCCTGTGACAATAACATGTCGCTTTTGTCGGAGATAGTCTCGAATTTGTGCAATACAATCGGGCGGCTCAAAATCATCCAGGAGCTCTCTAGACATCGTTGAGTCAAAGCATTCTGAATTAGAACAAGCAACATTTCTAAGTTCTATGATACCTCATGTTTTTCTTTCTACTTAATGTTTTACATGTTTAACTTAGCTATTATAAATCTGCTTTGATATGATTTGTATGATATCCATCTGTATGCTTTATCGTTCTCGTTGGAGTCTTTCTTCAGTGTTCACAACTTATGATAATATATGCACAACAATGGATGTAAATATTAAGCACTGATTACTAACTTTTCACACCCGTGGTTTAAGTTCCATTGCGCATTTCTCTCAAGTCATATTTTGTGTTATATATTTGTTGTATTATATTTTCAATTGTACCTTTCATACGCCTTAAAATGTCATCAACTGCTTTAAATCGCTTGACAACTGTGCCTGAAAAGTCCATTTGAAAGAAAAGGATAAGCAAACAAAGGAAAAATAACTGACATAATATCGCAAATACTTGTAATTTAAAATATAATATAATATAAAATTGTTCGTTATTATGGGTCGGTAACAATGCAAACGTCGTTTGAAGGACCAAGATTTAAAATGTTTAAAATAACATTTTTTATTTAGTTTTGTGGTTCAATATTTAGCAAGCATAATTCATATATCTGCTGCAACATGTGAAGCTGTAATAAGGAGTTGAGCAGTATTAACGAAAAAAGATTTTATCCAATTTCAAATCAAAAGCATAAATATTTTCCCGGAAATGTTTAAATACAAATGTATATGAGTCAAATATATCAGAAATACCCAATCAGCATTGTCTTGAGGCTTTGTGGTGATTGTACCTATTTTTTTTAAAAAAATATTTGCATTTTTGTAACCAGGAAATTAAGTTCATCTACTATTTTCTTTCATTTGTTTTTGAAAAACTTTTTTTATTTGAAAAGATATCATCAATAAACTTTATAACCAATGTGATTAGGTAGTCGGGGGCACTTTGACACACACAAAAGTAATATCGTTGACAGATTTTTTCGAAAGAATATGAATGCTTTTTGTACAAAATCTGATACAATCTTCTGTTGTTAACCTTCTTTCGTACTACTATTTATTACCCCAAAACATGTAACCAAGAATGAATGTTTAACTTCCAAAAAAGATGGTTCCTCACAAGTAAATAAAACATGAACTTTTGAAATGTTTTTCTTTTTGACTTTCCTCACCCACTTTTGCACTATGGCCGGCCCTAAAAGAGCCACCAACTCAATGGGGATTAGGAGAAACCTTGATCAAAACATGTATATACTCTCTATTCCTTTCCTAGGGTATACGTGTACTTAAGTATACACTAAACAACCTTACCTCGGCTGTCTTCTTGTTTCTCTACGACATTTTCTACAATCAGTCTTGTTACGTTTGTATTCTCTTTTACTTCTTCCAGGTCGCCGGCCATACTAAGACACCAAGTTGTCAACGTATTGCAAATATTTGGTAAGATACCTATTCTTGCTTTATTTATGTTTTCTGTAATCTGTTGTTTAAATCCGGGTGAAAAAATTGAAACGAGTTGGCTAATACTTTGTTCTATTGACCTCCATGTATTTTCAAACTCTTGCTCCGATAAGCTTTGTGGCTGATTAATATGCTGAAGCTTTTTTGTTTCAGTCCTTATCCTTTTAACGCTGGCTTCCACGTGTGGTGGCAAACTATAAATGCCAAGAAGCAAACACGTTGTGGCAGTAATGTCCCATTTACTTTCGTCAATAGGACCTGAGTTGTAAATCTTCTCATAAATATGCTTCGGGAGACCTCTTAACCGACGAACAATTGGTTCCTTTGCTAACATGTACTGTTGGATATCTGTAAACGTCGTGGACGTATCTGCCCTTGCAAATAACAAGACATGCTCTCTAAGGACAGGCGTACAAACATCGATGACCAATGTGATGAGGCGGTAGTAGCGATTGGCCATCGTTACGTTCAACCGTCCCTTCCACTGGGATCTTAATCAAAATAACATAGATAAAAACATAGATGAAATAAGTACAAAATTCAGCAGCCTACCACGAATAAGACGAATATTATAATTAGAGGTGAAGACAAAGGCCTAACATTTACTCGACGAGAGACATACGTAGACACACCACATATGCATAAAATTACCTTTATTTATAAAATGTATAGGTTATCCTATTTGAACGGGTAAATATTTAGATGATTAGATGATTACGGGTTGTTTATGAGTACTCAACCTCACATGTGTTGAATAACTTATCAACGAACAGCATGCATCTCCACACTTCATGATAAAAATCCTCTTGGGCTAACATCAACTTGAAAACAATGACGTTACACGCAACACAAATCAAATAAACTGATAAACTAAGGTACTCCAAGTACACAGCTACCAGATAAAATCACAAGCAAACGAAATAATCTAAGCAAAGCAACAATGCAATCCGAAGTAGCTCGCTTAAATAAATCTTAAAATCCGTGTTAAGATTTAACAATGCGTGCGCATGTAATCGCATCATAGTGTGTCAATGTGCACACAAGAAGATAGAACAAATAAATCAATTAAAACACGAGTAATCATACAGTCACCTGTTAAGGATCTGACCCTATTTTATTTTTGATTAGGTCACTGTCGGCCTGTCCCTCTGAGGCTCTTATTCACAATCACTAATTAAACCCTAACCGTAACCACGGTACACGTCCCTGTGAAATACGCTAAGCATAGTAAATGCATAACTTTTTGTAACAAATTTGACAAGGCTATTATAAATAATAGAAGGAACACTATGGTATTTCTGACAAATTTGGCCGATGTTGAATCTTATGGCATCTGCCATCCTCTAAGATGCTTTTGTTGCTCGTATTGTGCATGCTATTTAAGTAATGCTTTATGAAAGAAAAAAACATATGAAAATGTCTGAGTTTTACGAAGTAGGTTGTAGATAAAATAAGTTAAGTGATATGAGATAAATATTCGACAGAAAAAAGGGTAAAATATATCAAATTGGTGCATGAGCTCATAACTGCGCATTAAAATATCTGTTCAATTGTCTCTTAAAACAGAAAGTACATGAACCGACGTTTACAACTGGTTCTACAAATAACGTCGCTAAATGATTAAAACGATTAGATACATTTACGCCGTTATAAAGTGTGGTACATATTGATGTATATACACTGGGTATATACTGAGGACAATATACTGGATAATACGACTGTATATCAGGCCTTCAACATGAATAACGCAACGCCTATATTTTTCATATAGGGCCACCAAATTAATATCGTACCAAAATGGCGTCTATTTTCCGATTTCGAATAATGAATGAAACATTTAAACATGTAAACAGGTTGTCGACGTGATATAAACGTTACCGGGTTAGTAGGTGACCCGAAAGGAATATACGGGTGTATATCCCATATCGGGTCACCTACTTTTCCCATAACTTTTAATACCATGTTCCACATGTTACAGAAACAAAAATCACGGAATGAACAATGATAAATAATGCCACTTTAAAATAGAACATGTACATCTTAAAATTACAAAAAAAAATCAGTCTGTTTGTGACCTTAACTTTGAAAACCCCTGGATAAATTCTAAACAACCAAGTGCTTTAAAAATAAACATTACTACTAAATATATTTGGTGATTTTTTGTTGTCATGTTTAAAGCTTAAAAATTCTCTATGCTGAAAGTATATCATTTTGTTAAACGGTTCAAATGCAAAATTCCCATCTGATACATGTTTAAGATGTTTAATGGTCCAAAAGGAAATCTATTAAATGTTAATTCATGTAGCATGTTCCTTTTAGATGATCAACTTTTTATTTTTGACATTATAAACATTTCGTTAATTACGTACCTTTGACTGAAATATCAATCACGCACAAGCGCCCAATGTCTCACTCAGACATTAGGTCTATTCAATATAAAGTTATATATGCACATTATGATTTTATTTGTTTTCACCACATCGACCTAAATAGATATTAGATATGGCAAAGCTAAAGAATACCACCTGGGCAAGAAAACCAATTTAAAACTGTTATTTGCTAACTGATATCCTTGACGGTGACTGCAAAAGGATTTTAACGACATCAGATAAAACATAAAACAAACAGCCAAATGTGTGCCACATCAACATAATCATTAAATGTTTAAGCTAAGGCTAAAACAAACCCCGAACGACCCTATTTGTTCCTCGCCGACACTTATCTTTTTCTAGACATAAAGGTAAAAACTAAAGCATTATATGTTTTGTCGTTATTTTCGTTGTTTCTCTTTTAATGTTCCCGGAACCTATGCGATCCGGAGAATAACCTTTTATTCCTGATATATACTACCGAGACGCTTTGTCAACAGGACAACGAAATGGCGGTGACAATATGTCAGTGGACGTCATAAAATGTCCACATTTTGAGCGCATAACTGCTTGAGATATTTTCTCAACAGCATTGAACTTTATTTTAAAGCGGAGTTCGGCGAACATTTCACCCTGTCTGATATTTTCTATTTGGCAAACGCTTGTTAATGGGGCCAACAAGTGGTTAATCACAGGAGTGTTATTTAAGCTTGTTCTATGAATACTTTTTTTCTAACGCTTTGACTTTGCGTATATTATGCAGGCTAACTGCTAGGTTTCAATACACATTTCATTAACTGTTACATTTAATTATTCGCAATTATCAATGTTTATTCCCGCTTAATTTAGGTTCCATCAACTGAAATCCAAACGAACGCCTATGAAAGTTAACTTATAAACGGCTGTATTGGAATATGTCGGCTGCAGATCAAAAGGTACAATTTGTGACGTCATTGATTAGATCAAAGGCGCACCGCAATGTTTTTTATTTAAATCGGTTTGTATAATACCGTATGATCCCATTTTTCTCCCACAATTGCGTCTATGCTGGTAGGAAAATACCATACGATCAAAAATCAATTCACTACAATTATGAATGAACCATTGATTGAACGAAAACAGATAGATAAAATAAAAAAAAAATATCACCGTGTTACCTTGTTCGGTTATGTATTTTTTAACCTACTTACACATTAAAGAGCTCACAGTTGACAAGAAAATCGGCGAATTTCTTCAAAGAAATTAATCATTTTAGGTAATAATTGACTATTTGGCTTGAATATTATCACATATTTGGAAAACTTGAAGTGCTGGATTTGCTTTAAAAATCGACCCCGTCTTATAAGCGAGTCTATACAAAACTCCAGATTTCATGGGCAAAGTTAGGGGGTCGTCTTATATGCGGATCACCTTATAGGCGGGGAAATACGGTAGTCGAGAGAAAGGTTTTGATTTCAGACATTTGACAATACTGTTTTTTTCTGACATTTTGTAAATTATGAGAAGCTTAGATATTAGATCAAAACTGTGAAATAGAAAAAAATACTACCGTGCAGTTATTAAATATAAAAAAGATATGCTTTTCAAATTGACATAATATTATTAGTATGCCCTTGTGTCGTGTGAATGTACAAAACATGGGACAAGAAGGGTGGGACTGTATATTTCAGATCCAAAAATCGGTTTTGGGCTTTTGCGTAGTTAACATGCATTAACAACTGAAATATTTAATCACCAATCATAACACGAGTGCAATTTGTCAGGTTTGGCTATTGCAAAAAACTATTTATCTGTAATCTTCTAACCTTGCCAGGGTTGCCGTATTAGTCAGCCGTTATATATACGCGTTTGTCTCAGCCAGTTTACATGTGCATACTTACCATTTCATAGCAGTAAATTGCTTCAACAACCACTAAATGAATGTTCAAATGATAACATATATATATGTATGTAAATACATATCTTAATTTTGCGTTCGTTGAACATCTTCAAACTGTAACTGATTTGATTTGTGTTGAGGGTCTCTTCAAACCATACGGTTGTATATGTACAGAAACGATTTTATTCATCTTATCTTAATAGTCATAGCTTTACTTATTTCAAAAACCAATTTGCTAATTATTTCCAAGTGCATTTTGAATTATTTAACAAAACGGTACAATTGATCTCACACTTAGTACGTCTACTACGATATATAATATCAAACTAAAACAGGAACGTGAACGTAGGGTCATTCGAACTGCACAGTGGACGTCAGGGGTCATTTGAACAGCACCGTGAAAGTGATGCGTCATTAGAACAGCAACATCAACGTCGACAGTGTAATTTTGTGCGAATAGAATTAGTAGCCGCCCAAATGAAAAACCAAATAGAACCCATAGAGCTATTAAAGAGGCAGTATGATTTAGACTGTTGATGTACTCACACGTAATACACTTGTAGAATACATGTTGTAAAACTTGAAGTGTCTTTATTTCATACTAAAATCGAAAAATTAACACTGTTATTTGAACGAATCCGCGAACAAAGTCGGAATTTAAAGAGCTGCATGAAAGTGAGGTGGCACTTGAACCGCACCGTGGACGAAGGCGAAATTAAAACAGCACCATGAATGTGAGATGGCATTTGAACCGCACCGTAAAGGGGAGTTGGTATTTGAACCGCAACGTGAACGGGAGTGGGCATTTAAACAGCATCGAAATCGGGAGTTGACTTTGAACAACACCAAGGACAGGAGTTAGCATTTTAATCACACCATGGACGGGAGTTGGCATTTGAACCGCACCATGGACGGGAGTTGGTATTTAAACTGCACCATGGACGGGATTGGTCATTTTTTCCCGCACCATGGTCGAGAGTTGACATTTAAACGCACCGTGTACGGGAGTTTGCATTTGTACCGCATCGTGATTGGCTGGAGGCATTTAACAGTACAATGAACTTGAGGTGGCATGTTAATTAAACCATGAACTGGAGTGGGCATTTGAACCGTACCACGAATGGGTGTTGGAATCTGAACTGCACCTTGGACGGGAGTTGCCATTTAAACCGCACAGTGGACGGGAGTTGGCTTTTGAACCGCAGCATCGACGGGAGTTGGCATTGGAACCGAAACGTGAAAAAAAGCGGATTTTAAATAGCACAATGAACGGAAGTTCGCGTTTGAACCACACCGTAAAAGGGAGTTGGCATTTGAACCGCACCGTGAACGGGAATCGACATTTAAACTGCACCAAGCACTAAAGTTGGCATTTGAACCGCATCAATGGATGAAAATTGGCATTTTTACGACACCGTGGACGGGAGTTGGCATTTGAGTCAAACAAATGGATGGGAGTTGGCATTTAAACTGCACCATGAAGAGGACCTTGCATTTTATCAGCACCATGGACGTGAGTGGGCATTTAAACGGCACCATTAACGGGAGTTGACATTTGAACCATCCACCAATGACGGAAGGTGGCATTTGAACCGCACCATGGACGGAAGTTGGCATTTAACCCGCACGAAGGACGGGAGTGGTCACTTGAACCTCACCCTGGACGGGAGTGGTTATTTGACCCGCACCAAGGACGGGCGTTTGCATTTGAAGCGCACCATTTACATGAATTTGAACCACACCATGAACGGGAGTTTGCATTTTAACTCCACCATGAATGGGAGTTGGCATTTGAACCGCACCATCGACGAGATTTGACATTTGAACCGCACCATGAACGGGATTTGACATTTGAACAGCATCATCGACGGGAATTGGTATTTGAGCCGCACAATGGACGGGAGTTGGCATTTAACAGCATCATGGACGGGAGGTGGCATTTGAACCGAACAATTGAAAGGAGTAGGCATTTAAACCGCTTCGTGAGCGGAAGGTGGCATTTGACCCGCACCATAGACGGGAGTACGCATTTGAACAAACCATGGACTGGAGTTGCCATTACAACAGCACCATGGACGGGGGGGGGGGGCATTTGAACCGCATCATTATAGGGAGTTGGCATTTTAACTGCATCGTGATCTGGATGTGGCGTTTGAACCACACCATGTACGGGAGTTGGCATTTGAAAAGCACCAAGGACGGGAGTTGGCATTTGAACATCATCGTGGACAGGAGGTGGTGTTTAAACCGCACCATGGACTGGAGTTTGCATTTGACTCGCATCAAAGACGGGAGAGGGCATTTGAACCCCACCATGGGCGGGAGTTGGCATTTGAATAACACCATGGACGGGAGTTGGCATTTCAACCGCACTGTGGATGAGTGGTTGCATTTGAACCGCACCTTAGACGGGAGGTGGCACTTGAACAGCTCCATGAACGACAGTTAGCACTTAAACCGCAATGTGATCAGTAGGTGGCATTTGACCCGCACCGTGGACGGAATGTGGCATTTGAACCGCACCATGGACGGGAGTTGCATTTGAGCCGCACCATGGACGGGGGACGGCATTGCAATCGCACCATGGACGAGAATTGGCATTTGAGCCGCACCATGGACTGCGGTTGGTATTTGAACCGCACCATGGACGGGATTTGGCGTTTGAGCCGCTTCTTGGAAGGGAGTTTGCATTTGACCCGCACCATGTACGGGATATGGCATTTGAACCCCATCATGGACCTCATTTGGCATTTGAATAGCACCGTGGACGGGAAGTGGCAGTTGAACCGCACCGTGGATGGTAAGTTGCATTTGAACTGCACCATTAACGGTTGGTGGCTTTTTAATCGCACCGTTATCGGGAAGTGGCTTTTGACCAGCACCATAGACGGGAGGTTGCATATGAACCGCTCCATGGTCGGGAGTTAGCATTTAAACCGCACTGTGATCGGGAGGTGGCATTTGACTCGTTCCATAGACAGGAAGTGGCATTTTAATCGCACCGTGATTGGGAGGTGGCATTTAAACTGTACCATGGACGGGAGTTGGCATTTGACCCGCACCATGTACGGGAGATGGCATATAAGCCCCGCCATGGCCTGCAGTTAGCATTTTAACAGCACCATGGACGGGAGTTGGCATTTAAACCGCACCCTGGATGAAAGGTTGCATTTGAACCACACCTTAACGTGAGGTGGCATTTTTACCGCACTGTGATTGGGAGGTGGCATTTGACCCGCAACATAGACGCGACTTGGCATTTGAACCGATCCATGGAAGGGAGTTAGCATTTAAACCGCACTGTGATCGGGAGGTGGCATTTGACCTGCACCATAGACATGAGGTTGCATTTAAACCGCAGCGTGATCGCGAGGTAGTATTTGAACCGTACCATGGACGTGAGTTGGCATTTGACCGGCATCGTGTACGGGAGTTGGCATTTTAACCACACCATGGACTGGAGTTGGCATTTGAACAGCATCATCGACGGGAGGTGGTATTTGAACAGCACCATGGACGGGAGGTGGCATTTGAAAAGATCCTGGATGGGAGGTGGTATTTAAACCGCACCATTGACGGAAGATGGCATTTAAACAGCACCGTGTACCGGATGTGGCATTTGAACAGCATCATCGACGGGATGTGGCATTTGAACAACTTCATAGACGGGAGGTGGCATGTGAACGGCACCATGGACGGGAGGTGGCATTTTAACAACATCATGGACAGGAGTTGGCAGTTGAACAGCACAATTGACGGGAGGTGGCATTTGAACAGCATCATGGATGGGAGGTGGCATTTGAACCGCACCATGATCGAGAGTTGGCATTTAAACCGCACCGTGATCGGGATTTGGCATTTGAACCGCACAATGGACGAGAGGTGACATTTGAACCAAACCGTTGACGGTAGGTGGCATTTGAGCCGCACTTTGGACGGGAGTTTGCATTTGAACATCATCATAGAGGTGGCATTTAAACCAAACCATGGACGGGAGTTGGCATTTGACCCGCATCAAGGAAGGGAAATAGCATTTGAACCCCACCATGGGCTGTATTTGGGAATTGAATAGCACCATAGACGGAAGATGGTATTTAAACCGTACCGTGATCGGGAGGTGGGGTTTGACCCGCACCATAGAATGGAAGTGGCATTTGAACCGCTCCATGAACGAGAGTTAGCATTAAAACCGCACTGTGATCGGAAGGTGGCATTTGACCCGCACCATAGAAAGGAGGTGGCATTTCAACCGCACCGTGATCGTAAGGTGGCATTTGAACCGTACCATGGACGGGAGTTGACATTTGACCCGCACCATGTACGGGTGAAGACATTCAAACCTTACCATACACGGTAGTTGGCATTAACACAGCACCATGGACAGGAGGTGGCATTTGAACAGCATCATTGACGGGAGGTGTCCTTTAAACAACATCGTGGACTGAAGGTGGCATTTGAACGGCACCATGTACGGGAGTTGGCATTTAAACCGCACCATGGACGAAAGTTGGCATTCAAACAGCACCATGGACGGGAGGTGGCATATGAGCAGCATCATTGACGGGAGGGGGCATTTGAACAACATAATGGACAGGAGATGGCATTTGAACGGCCCTATGGATGGGAGGTGTCATTTGAGCAGCACCTTGGACTGGAGTTGGCAGTTGAACAGCATCATTGACGGGAGTTTGCATTTGAACAGCACCATAGACGGGAGTTGGCTTTTGAACAACATCATGGACGGGAGTTGGCAGTTGAACAGCACAATTGAGGGGGGGGGTGGCATTTGAACAGCATCATGGATGGGAGGTGGCATTTGAACCGCACTATGGAAGGAATGTGGCATTTGAACCGCACCATGGACGGGAGTTGGCATTTGAGCCGCACCATGGACGGGAGACGGCATTTGAACCGCACCATCGACGAGAAGTGGCATTTGAGCCGCAACATGGACTGAGGTTGGCATTTGAACCGCACTATGGAGGGATTTGGCATTTGAGCCACACCCTGGACGGGAGTTGGCATTTGAACAGCACCATGGACGGAAGGTGGCATTTGAAGCGCACCATGGGCGGGAGTACGCATTTGAACAGCACTATGGACGGGAGGTGGCATTTGAACCGCACCATGGACGAGAGGTGGCATTTGAACCGTAAAATGGACGGTAGTTGGCAGTTGAACCGCACCATGGACGGGATATGGCATTTGAACAGCACCGTGAACAGGGGATTTGTTATCAGACTTTAGTCGATGGTTATGGTTTAAACCTGTGATGGTTAATTGCCTTAATGCTATTTACATTGCAGTTTTTAAAACTGTACCTGTGATCGTCGCTGTAAACAATTGCATGCTGATGTTACCTATTCGTTATTGCAACTATAACGAAATCTGCATAAATTAAAGACGTGTAACTATGAGTGAAAAGGTAAAGCATAACAATTCGGACAAACAACCATGGTCTCATTGATATTTGTGTTCATAGCTACATGTGTAAAGTCTTGGTAAAGAGACACTTGCTTGGTACATGTGTGTATCAATATGTATTTGGTCAATAACAAATCGCCCAATTGTATTCGCTTATGTAAGCGACAGGTGTAAAGTCTTGGTAAAGAGACACTTGCAATATGTATTTGGTCAATAACAAATCGCCCAATTGTATTCGCTTATGTAAGGACTTATAATACAGTTTCATAGAGTTGCCTTTTAACATTCAGATTATTTGCGTTAAACTATAATATTGTTAATGAAGAGACATGTAATAGTGATAAATAATTAGACAAATTTTACAATTTGACAACGGTATTACAACAGGAATGGCAATATCAACTGTGATACTATTACTAAGTGACGTAGCTTATGGTAATTTTGATCAATAGGAAATACAATAAGCAGTTTAAGTATTTGGATAAATTTACAAGTATTTTATCATATAATCACTATATAAGTTTGTCTTGTTGTATGATCATTTGATATGTATCCCCGATTCTACGCTGGACCCGTCTCAATAAAGATCGTAAGACTTCAGTCGAAAACCTCGATTGAGCTGCGTTTTTATAAAATATCGTAAGTCCATTAATCGGACACATTCTCTGCTTGAGCTGACTGTGTGCATGATCTCTCTTCGAGGTTAACGACTAAGATATCTTATTGAAACGGGGTCAGATCTTCAGACGTGCTTTGATCACTCACGGGTCCTATTGTCCGTTTCTCGTAAAGAAGATATCGCCGATATTACCTATGTTGTACCAGGCTTTCGTTCATGTACACCATTTATGAAACAAGATGTATCGCGCGTTCCCGACATTAGACTTAAATATTGCAGGTTACTAGGTGTATAAAGGACAGATGCACTTTAAAATCATTCAATAAATTCCTTTTTCGGCCCCTTCTCGATTTATGCCCCTCTACTACCTATCATTGGCACAATTTTTATACACTTCTTACGTTAGATTTATTATAAATGTTAATACGCGAATTCGTTGCTTTTTTTCTGCCAATATTTTGATAATTAAACATCGACAGGTCATGCAATTTCTTATAGTATACTACCAACCACGCGTTTTTTTTTGCAACAAGTTGCCACCGCGGGATAAATTGCGTCATTCGTGGCGATATATTCCGTGGTAGCCAATGCGTTGGTGCGCGTCATCGCCGCGTTCATCTGTTACTATCGCGTACGACTTCAGAAGACATGCACTTGGTGTTACGCCGCGATGTGACTCACCGTGGTAGTCAGGTATTTTAACAGTTAGAGGTTGTACAAATAGCAGTTTGTACATGTAAATAGATCCGTGTCCGCAGAATGGATTTCACCCGATTTCGAGTGTAAACAATCTCATCCCCAACTTTGAAACATATGTTGCTGGAATATTGAGTGTGTGTTGAAGTAGTTTTGATTTCTGAAGTTAACTGACTCAGTATAGTATTTATTCACAATCACACTAGTTTAACGAGGGCATTTAAAGTATAGATATTTCGAAAAAATGTGACAAAAGCGTCTGAATACTACCACAGTTGCAAACCATAATGTTCAGGGATAAACCAACATTTTGAATGCGAACCTAGATTTCTAGACGACGGGTCGAGTTTGTATGAATCTAATGACTAGAAATATATTTATAGCACGGGAACAACGAAAAGGCTTTCAGAGGATTGACTGTTACCGTTAATTAACACTTTGCAATTAACGCTTATCGTGGTGACTCGACGAGTTGGAACGCAGTGAAAAATATAGATATGAACGCTTCAATTGCGGCATATAGTGAACATTAGAGTAAAATGATAATGTCCGCGGTAAGGCAAACATTGCGTCGATGTGCGAAATGTGCAAATAACGCGGGGTTGGTAGTGTATGTACCACTTCATTAACCAAAGTAGACTATTTAGTAAAGGTTTTGTTCCAGGTATCATTTCACTTTACTTCTTTTCATGCCTTAACATATTTAGTATTCTATTGTTTTTCTAGTGTATGCATAGTACTTGTATTTTTCTTGTGTTTTCAATCGTTCTTCCTTTCTACCTTTGTCGGTTTAAAACAGAGAACTGTTTACGTACAGCTGCAGTCATTGTATCGTATCATATATGCATGTTATCACCATTGAAATAGTATATGTGTTCTGAATGTTTAAATCGTACCGCCGTTCCTCGATTTACATAAATTATATTGGCATGGCCATTAACCAGAAGATATTGCATAAAATTAACAACATGGGTTGTAAATGATAAAGTTTATTCCGTTTAATGTGTATAACAATTGTTATTAAGTAAGAAATGAACAGTAAGCTTATTAAGAAATGAAGCAAACCTCATATACTTGGTGTGTACATTATAATTGAATGCCTTACATATACAAATTGATATGATTTCAATAAGACACAGAAAATCGTATAATACTGAACATGCACTTAAGTTCCTTAACATCTTGATAATATTTTCAGATAAGACAATAACATGTCAACAAAATTGTGACTATTGACATCAACATTACTTTATTCGAGTGTTTATCGATTAAGATTCGTGTTATCAAATGTTTGTTGAGCTATCTAGAATCTTACGTTCAAGTTATATCATGGGTCTATACTAATTTATGCTCACATTTACTATGATTGCTTAATACAAGCCTAGTAGTCAAATATTCGAATATTAAGTCCCATTCATACAAACGTTCCAACACTACAGGCAGACAACACGACCACTTGAATAGCTTTATCGATATGATGGGATAACCGCCATAGAACTTTCAGCGAAACACAAGTTTACTGGAACACGAGTTTACTGGAACATGAATTCACGGTAACTAGAGTTTACTGGAACACGAGTTTACTGGAACACGAGTTCACTGGAGGTTCACAGATTACAGACACCAAACACACCAGAAACATGAAATAACAGCACAAAACTCCTAAAACAACAGACAGACAGTTTTTTTGACTTGTACAATGTACATCGTCAACAACACATATTTATAATCATCAATGTCAACGTGAAAGCATTGTAACAAACAATGTAGTACACACGAGTATATATACAAAACAAATAACTATAAGTTACAATAAATTGGTTAAATATTGTAATGTAATAATCTATCTTAATAAGAGGATGAACAATTTTTACCAAATTAAATTCTAACATTTATTAAAGAGGATGTTACTTTAAGAGAGTCTTTAACAAACATACATAGTTTAATAAGCTCAGTTCTATTATTTGATTGCAGCAATTGTAAATATTTATATACAGACGGTCTTATGTAATAGCAACATAGTTCATATATACATATACCACCTTCAAACAAATAAATCAAGGCGAAGCAACAGTGCCCACTCTTCTATAGTCATTCAAAGACAGCAATCAGACATAAGGCATCCTAGCAAAGTCAATGTTTAAAACTAAGTCTTCATAGTCTTATAATGAACGCGTTATTTAACAAACATGCTATACGTATGACATAGTGAACTCAACATTTAAAGAATAACTAAACTGTACATACACTTTAATGCCGTTTCCGTTTCGACAAAATTAGAATATGTTTTATATTCATGTAAGATTTTTTTAAGATATCTCACAAAGCCTAGTCATTTTCGTCAGTTTTTCAAAACGTTTCGCTTCATGCATTTAATAAAACATCGTTCATTATGTTGTTGTCTTAAACTTAAATTACTGATAATTGAAAACAAAATACTATATATACGGATTTCACAACATGTGGGATTGCTTATTATAACACAAGTTGACACTCTGAACAGTGCTTTATTTTTCAATCCGCGTATTTCCTTTTTGCAAATATTTAAACTTAATGTAACGACATAACCCCGCTTTGTGTGCTTAATAAGCAACAATGCTATAGAGTGTTAAAATGAAATGTTCTATTGGTGTAATTTTGCAACAGTTATGGTTAGACATCCAGTTCGTTGTAGTCAAAATCTTATTTGAAAGTAAAGAAAAAACAATAGAAATTTCAAGCTAGATAATAGTATCAATCTACACATGAAACAGCGCAAATGAACGTTATGGTGTTGCGTCGTCTTGCTCTGTCCCAACAGTTGAAATAATTGTACAAGCCAAATAAAAGTACATTTTACCCTGGAAGAGAAAAACGTCCGACGATTTGATATTTATAAATGTAAGTATTACCTCTATTTGATGTAATAAATAGTGTCTACGGCTTTTCATGATTTAAAAATATGTATCACCTCAATTACATGATTTATGAACAGTGTCCACGTATTTTCCTAATGAACCTTGTATTAGGACGCTTTATTCAAGTATGCTTAAAAGTGCAGGCATATGCAACTGTATCTGCTAGTATTTCATATAATTCAGATTTATAAAGGTATCGTTAAACAGTTGATTTTCCTTGTTAGAAAAAATACTTTTTGATTGCAATTTAAAAACCCCCCACAAAAACAGCAATATGATGACAGGTGAAAACTTCACAGCATGCGAACATGATTGTTTCTGAATAAAACAATTTAAATTCAATAGTTGAGAGATATCATCCGTTATGCATCTAAAACGTTTCATCTGATTAAAAACAGATATAACGATTTATTGAACATCATGTTAATAAATAAGAATGTAGTATTGTAAGTGTCAAAGAAAACATACATTGTATGTCACAGTGTCTCAACGAATGTATCGATTAAAGAACTAATTCATGAAACATAGTGCTTATGTTCAAAGTCGATGAGTTTGTTCACTCACTAACATGACACTTATTATGGAATTGCATATGTCGCCTTCATTTTTTTGTTTTGACGAATAAGGTGAATTGTATGATTAGGAGAAATCACATTCTGTATCAGTGTCATATTTTTTTTCTTTTGAGATTTGCCTATTGATCTGGATTTGCATTGTTGTTTCTTGTTTTACCTTGTTGAATTTCTTCCAACTTACGTAATATTTCACTAAAGTTTGTCGCCATCGTTTGTTCAATATTTGTAACTTGTGTTTGCAGTTCACTAATACTTGCGGCCATTTCTCCTTGGCTTGGGTAAAATGATTTCAGCTGGGTAACATTGCAGTGTTTAAGGATGGAGTTAATAGGCGAAACGAAGACCGGACCACCTCCTTTAAATCCACCTTCAATAACCCCGACACAATCGAGATCATCTTTCTCTAGAAACACTAACGCCCCGGAATCACCAGGACAGGCAAAAGATCTTTCATCATTTGAAGTTACTTCATACAATTTCATTTGAATGACTTGGAAATCATTGCTCTTATCATTGAAATTAATTTCTTTTACACTTACAAATGGAATCCTAAACACCATTTGTCCTCGTGTTTGTCCGCTTGTTTTCCCATATTTCCAAAGTGTTTGGTTACTTGTGATGACGGAGCCAGTTGTCTTTCCGCTTTTGTATTCCAGGGTTGTAGGTTCTTTTATTCCTATAAAAAATATGACAGTGCAACAAACGAATAGAGCCAATATGCGTACATCAACAGATAAATATGACAACTTAACTAAAAATAATTATATATATAGCAAAATTAAGTACCATTCCGACTCTGCGCAGGAAATTTTCCATCCGCAGGAAATCTGTCTGTTATTTGGAAAATGGCTATATCCACGCCAGATGTGCTGTAGTCACCTTCAATGTAAATGGCTTCCATAAGTTGTCCAATCGGTTGTGATTCGTCGTATGCTGCTGGCTGGTAAATGGCTCTATCGTTGACATACCTTTCTGGCCAGTGGTGAAGCTTTAAATGACCGCCTCGATATTTGCATTCAAAAAGTTCGTCTGAATGCAATGCAACATGAGCAGAAATGATTCCACAAGTTCCATATTCTGGATGTTCAATGAAACCTCCAAGCGTGCCAGTAACTTCATTGACTTTTCTCTGGATTTCACAACCCATGCGTAAATTAGCATGCTTTTCATTAGCTGTCTTGCAGAATGACGTAAATGATCCCTCCATAACGTCAGTAGGTATCCCTTTATAATTATCAGGAAATTGATCTTCATCAATAGGAATAAATCCCTTCGCATGGACACAAAGTACAATGCAGAGTTGTTGAGTTATGTCCGACTTCTTTTCTTTCTTGACGAAGTGTTGTGATTTCACGGAACTTGCTGTAATCACGCTGAGATACTTGTGACGTGTTAAGAGTATATGTGAAATAGCACTCAGACATCGTTGAACTTTTGTTTGATCATCAATTGATACAATCTCTTGAAGCTTCTTTCTGCAATATGTGAGCTCGGAACAAGGTTTCCCCAGAATTCTTATTTCGATTCTGTACTTAACATTTCTTTTCAATAAGGACGTATCAACTTCTTCCTTCAATGTTACCACGAAAACGATCTCTCTATCAGAATCGATGCAGTACGCAGGGTAAATGTCTACAACACAATTTTCTTTTGGCAAGGCAGATTTTATCTCACCTTTGAGTTGTTTGCATATGTTGTTACAAGTGGACGAAACAACGCTACTTTTTCGCCCGAATGCAAAACACAATTCATTCAGCATGTTTTGGGTTGGTAGATATGACGTTTCTGTGACATCAAAGGAAGGATGAAAATCTAGAGCAATATAAACATTGTAAAATTCCCTATGGACACGCATTTTAAACTGCTCGTTTTTATTTCGAAAATAAAGAAGAATTACTGCCATACAATGCAGCCTTTGTGACGTCTATATACAAAAATCATTGGCCATAACTTCAAAACTGTTAAAGATATTTACTTGAAATGTTGTTCTCTTGTCTAATGTTTCAATACGCAAAGGTGTATGACGACAAACTTATTAATGAAATTTGTATACACCAACATCTACTGAAGTAAAAGTAAAGTTTTAATAGTTTACTTTAATTTAGAAGGATGGAGAACGGTACGATTTAGTCTGAGTTCTAGTAGCCACAGTAGGAAGTAATGCCCAATAAGCGTGCCAAATAACAATAGTACATTAAATTATAAACTGTTACGAAATGACATGGCTTGTATTCTCACAGCTGTGCAAATGTGTATAAAAAAATTCACTTCCGAAAGTGTAATTTTAAGGCATATATATTTAAATGCTTTAAAATTTTTAAAAAACTAGCCAGTGCATGTAACTCTGAATAATTGTACTTGAAAAAATGGAAAAACGTTTGGTTAGATCATACGTGTGCGCGCGGCCACATACGCACGCACGCACTCACGTATGAACGATCACACCATATGGCAACCGTATTGCAACAATCTAAATGATTGGAAAAATATGTAAAAACCTGTTTTCTATGTAACACAGTCCTTATTCAGTTATCAATTTTACAATCATTGACATGTCGATAACATTCGATTAAAGATGGGAATAGCACTCATTTAGAATAGCAATTTTGACATAATAACGGTTTGTAACTTTCTTAATATAAAAAAGTTAATCTAGTTCATTGACCTTTTAATATGTATCGTAATAAGTCAAGAAATACGAGCCCTTCCAGTATATTGCGCAATCATGTTTGACAATGTAGTGACCAATATTACCTGCATAATTGTCGGAGACACTGTCGTTGCCAGGATAGTCTTGTCTGTATGCCAAGGTGCTGAAAATGATAATAATAAGATCACTCATAGTGGCTTTCTAAATAATAGTTTAGAAATAGGCAGCGGGCAGCGTCCAATTAATTGTTTGCACGCGCTCTATAAAGTAAACAATTGTTTCCGATCTCTACCAATTTTAAGAATTATGCCACGATTTCGCACAACTATTGAAGTCGAATTTCAATCTTGATTTCAACACAATTTGCAGTAGCCAGCACGGCAGGATTCAAAATCCTACGTTTTTTTTATTCTTTTCAAAAGGGATCCTCTCATCGATTATTATTAATATATATATATTGTTGTTTAACTTGTATTTCGCCACACATTGAAATACAGCAACAATAGAGATACATTGTAATTAAGTTATCATAGTGTCTTAGGAAAAATGTTTCGCTAAAAAATCGGACGGACTTAAAACATTTCCATACTTTGGGAAAAAAAGCATGTTCACGTAAGGTAAGTGCATTTATTTTGTTTAAGTTTGGGCTTTTTTACATGATTAGTAACAAATAATTATTTTGAAAGCTCTTATCAAAGAATGTTTTCCGTGTCTCCTTTACCTTAAACATAACTCAATACATAAGACCACATAAACTAGTTACATACATGAGGATTCCGTGTTTACCATTGATACTTTTGGTAATTAAAACAAAAGATTTTCCTACAATTTTGTGCACACTTTTTCTTTGGTCAGGGGCGATCCCAGGATATGACGTTAGAGGGTTTTAACTTAGGGACTTAAACTTTTTGAATAACGCCCTTTCTTTATAACCGAACTTTATTTGATTTAACGTATTGGCGGTTATACTCGCCCATGACAATTCTAACCATTTCTATTCCGAAATGGTGCATTATGGGCGTCTTTTTTTCCACAGTGAAAGAAACTTGGACGATTTTAAAGGTTGGGGCACCTGTTGTGCCCCGCCCCTTCGCCCGCTTGTGTTGGTAAAGATTTTCTCTCTATTTCTAAAGATACATAAGTGCTAACATGGATGACTAAATTATGACTCTGTGTTTTGTATTGTCAGCCTTATGATTAATATCATCAGTGTTGTTGACCATTCTTTACTTCTTCTTTAACATCCGCATGTGTTTTTTCTAATGTCATCATCCAAATTCATGTTAAAAAAACAACAATAAATAGGAATTATAGCGGTGAACATATAACATCGTACGAAACGAGAGTTTTTCATTTATTGGATAACGACGGTCTTTCGAATAAAGTAATGGGTAACGCCAGTATAACAACCTTTCATGTAATATACAGAGCGTTAGCCAAAGGATTTCGATTGGTTTGTTCTTTCATTATCCTGGTGTTTTAATTTGGAAATACATTTTTCCAGAAACGGAAGCACTGTGCTTATTTTAATAGCAGGAATCATACCGTTTACTTTCACAATCATGGATAAATGTAAATTTCTAAACCAGCAACAAATAAAAACAGAATATGTTGTACCTGCATCCTGACTTTGACCCGATGCCTTCATCTGAAACAACTGCAAAAAAACAACACTCAAAATGCCGAAACATTCAGTTGTATCACATCAAAAACAAATGCGAAAAACTATAAGTGGATTTACTCGAAAACATTGAAATCTATCTTCAAGAGAATTGATATTCTGTACCCACCATCGTTTACATGTTCGTTAACATTCCTCATAGTGTGACACTCAGTCGCAATTATTGGCACTCACAACTGATTTAATATTGAAAAGAACAATCCATAAAACATGTCAAAAAACAACTCATCTCATTTTAATCACGCAGAAAATTGAAAACAATAAAGTAACTCCTGAGTTTTCTGTCAAAGCGTCAGGCATTTTTTGCACTTGAATATCTTATGTGACGTTATGCATGACGAGGTTGCGTAGCCTTCTCTATTTCTTTGAGACTGAAACGAGTTTTTCAATGCTACCATTGAGTTTGTAATAAGATATGAAAACCGAAAATTTAATAACGGTAATTTTAAAAAACAACAACAACAACAAACAATTATTTAGAGGAAATGTACGTATTTTTGGCGACAAATGTAGTAATACTTTCATACATAGAACATCTTCTAGATATAACATAAAATCAAAGCGCTGAAAGTACGTGAACGTAGAAGTGACGTTTAGTTATATTTGGAAACATAAGTATATACTGACAGATATGATACATATATACTATATTAGTGATCTGCCAGACAACAAACATATTCGCCGATGGTCTTGCTTGTTATTTTTTAAGTACTGCACGTTCCTGATATATATTAAAGACCAGCCTATTTTCTCTTTTTAACCAATGGACTTCATTTAATATACAAAAGGACTCGTTGGAGCTGCATTATGTTGTATACTTTAACCTTCTTTTAGAAGTTGTTTTGAGTGTACGTTGTATTTATACCCGTTTCATCAACATGACACATTTAAACCATATGACAGAGAAATAAACGGAAAAGTAAGAATACATGGATTGTTAGCTAGGCAAAGTATAACAAATTCCACTAAACTCAATAAAAAATGTGATAGGTCACTTAAACAAATAATTTAGTTATTTTCTGAAATATGGGTTCTATAAATGTGTATTAATTTTGTAGCGGAACTTCATCTTCACAATATACTTTCTTAAAGTGGTAAATAAATCTTTATAAATAAAGTCAAAATCCCTAAACAATAAGCACTAACACTTCACTATTTGAAAGCAATATTGACTGAGTTGTGGTAAAACATGCTTTTATCTGCAAAATATCACGACTTTTTTACCTCTTAACTACTCCATAAGTGTTTAATAACATATTTTATTGATTATCATGAAATATAAAGGAATAGTAAAACAAACTAAAACAAAATTCTACCGGAAACTTTGGGCTTGTGAGTTTCCAAAGTCAAGCAAAACATATTGTTCAATTTAAAACAATTACGGTTGAAACAAGGCAACAAGTAGAGTTATGACCGATTGAAAGTGTGCAAGCTATGTTGATAAAACATAGTTAGTGTATAAAGGGCCGGAATAGGATAATGTACGCCATTTTATTTATTTTGTCGTAGCAAAAATGTAGTTGGTATTGCAACTAAAATACCACTGTTACACTGGATCCTGCTTTACCTGACAATTATTTCAGGCTGTTTTACTCTTTTGTTTGTCTCTCAATAAGTGAGCATCTTTGTTTTAAGATACTTAATTTGTGATAAGAATGTCATTAGGATATTATGCATGTCATTTTTGTCTTTTGTCAGACAACACATCTGGTTGCTACTAAGAGACCGATTAGGAAATTACACAAACTATTTAAAAGTGTTATTTCTTTGACAGTTAAATCCTTAGGGATATTATACTGCAAGCAGTACGCGGTGCTCACGGTTACCTAATCACTACGAAGACGAACAGTTGCCCTTTCTTCCGAATGGCACGAACATGGAGAACAGATCCAGTCTGTTAAGCCATTTTGTAGCACCGTAAATATTGGCGAATTAATAATTAGTATTAAAAGCAATAAAAATGCACTGAACGTAGTAGTATTTTTTTCTGAATGATGTGTTGGCCATTTTAAATTGAGTGTCTTGCAAGTTGAACTAGAAAGCATATTATATTTAACCCCACAGAATGGTAACAAGAAACTTACCACCAACTTTACCTAAGTGAGGTTTACTTTGCATAACGCTGCTTGTCATTTGATGTATACTTGAGCTGGATTGAATGGTAGGTTCTGAAAAACAAAACAAATATATGTTACGAAGAGCGATGGTCAGTGATATACTGGTACATAATCAACAACTTAAAACGGTAATACTGATCAGCATATACCTACCAAACCATCTTACTGGAATGACTGGTGCCGTACGGACAATTACCAAACATGGGAAGGTTGTGGTTATGTGAACTCTACATTTACAGCGTTCCTAATATCTGCTTGGTTCACTAGCGTTTATCTATTAATAAAAGTTCCTCGATTCGATTCATGTTCCATGTTTGTTTTTTTTAAATTGGAAAAAGTACAGTTCCAAAATTGTCATATTTGATCTAAATATAGAAACTTATCCCTTCATGGCAAGATACTATATAGATTTTCTTCACTGCTTGTATTTATTTTAACTCATTCAATTATCTATAACATCGATGTGCCATCCAAATGTATACCACTGTATAGTTATGACTACCGTTCTAAATTCCTACTTGTTTCACAACAGTGTATTTATTCATGCAACTCGATTTGTGTGCCAGCTCATCTTGACTGATTTTTTTGTAAATTAATCATAAATGTCTGTCAAAGTATATAACAATTATATTTCTAATTTCTAGAATAAGATATTACAGCATATATGCCTAGCAACAATTTAATTTTAATTTTACAATTTATCATGTTCTTGTAAAGCACTGTGTGTCATCCTTTGATAATGTGAGCAACAAGACATCTTGGATCTTTAAATAACTCATAATAATAGCAACTGTAAGATTTAACAGAACGATTTGACAGGTATGTTGTTTATTTTGAAATTAACTAACATACTTAAATTAAAATATGACAATATAATGACTAAAGAATATACGTAGAACATTTCGCAGTAATAAATATATTGATATTAAAAGAAAATTACCCAACAAAGTAAAATAATATACCGCATTAGTATCCCGTACCTAAAACGGAATCTTCCGATCATACTGTATGCTTTTTAACTGTCATGTTTTAATGTAATTTTTTTAATACTATTTTATTCTGTCTTAAAAACTGAATTACCAGATATATATATATGATATTAAACGAATTAAAAGAATTAAAATAGACTAACCAGAGTAAATGATTTCCGGATGATTTGCTGATGTTTCAGCATATGGTTCAACAATGTTTTGCAATACATCATGATCCCTCCCGAACACTTCTTGAGCTCGAACGAGAACATCTTTCTTTGTCACGATTACAAGCGTCAACTCTCCGGCATAAGCAGAATTCGTTATTTTACATGTTTGACTAAGCTATAATACATCTGCTTTGATATGAATTGTATGAAATCTATCTTTGCGCTCTATCGCCCTCGTTGGAGTGAGCGTTTTCTTCAATGTGCACAAGTTATGACAATATACGAACAACAATGAATCTAAATATTAAGCATTGATTACTAACTTTTAGCGCCTGTGGTTCAAGTTTTCTTAAGTCATATTTGATGTTATCAATTTGTTTTATCATATTTTCAAAAGTACCTTTCATGCGCCTTAAAATTTCATCAACTGCTTTAAATCGCTTGACAACTGTGCCTGAAAAGTCCATTTGAAAGAAAAGGATAAGCAAACAAAGGAAAAATATTTGATATAATAATACAGAACTTAGTAATATAAATTGTTCGTTATTATGGGTCGGTCACAATGCAAAAGTCGTTTGAAGGACCAACATTTAAAATGTTTAAAATAACATTTTTTATTTAGTTTTGAGGTTCAATATTTAGCAAGCATAATTCATATATCCGCTGCAACATGTGAAGCTGTAATAAGGAGTTGAGCGGTTTTAACGAAACAGGATTTGATCCGATTTCAAATCAAAAAGCATTTACGTTTTCCCGGAAATGTTTTAGTACAAAATGTATGAGTCATATGTATATATATCATCAGAACTACTCAATTAACATTGTCTTAAGGCTTTGTGGTGATTGCAGCTATTTTAAAAAAATTGCATTTTTGTAACCAGGAAATGAATTACATTCCCAAATATATCCAATTATATCCCCAAAAATGAATTACTTTTTTATTTGAAAATATATCATCAAGAACTTTATAGCCATTGTTGATAAGATAGTCGGGAGCATTTTCACACAAAAACAAAGTAATAATGTTGACAAACTCTCCCGAATAAAAATGAATGCTTTTTTATCCAAAATCTGATAAAGTCTTCTTAGGTAAAATTTGTTCAACTACTTATTACCCCAAAACATGTTACAAAAAATGTATGTTTACTTCCAAAAAGATCGTTCCTCAAAAGTAAATAAACCATGAATTTTTGTTTTACTTTTTGACCTTCCTCACCAACATTTGCACTGTTGCCGGCCATAAAAGAGCCATCAGCTCAATGGGAATTATGAGAAATCTTGTTCCAAAGATTTCGATACTCTCTATTCTTTTCCTAGTGTATATATACGTGTATTTAAATAAACACTTAATAACCTTACCTCGGCTGTCCACTCGTTTCTCTGTGACATTTTCTACAATCCGTCGTGTTACGTGTGTATTCTCTTTTACTTCTTCTAGGTGACAGGCCAAACTTAGACACCAAGTTGTCAACGTATTGCAAATATTTGGAAAGTTACCTATTTTTGAATTATTTATGTTTTCTGCAGTCTGTTGTTGACATCCGGGAGACAAGTTTGAAACGAGTTGGCGAATACTTTGTTCTATTGACCTCCATGTACTTTCATACTCTTGCTCCGATAAGCTTTGTAGGTGTTCAATATGCTGAAGCTTGTTTCTTTCAGTTCTTATCTGTTCAACACTGGATTTAATGTGCATTGGCAAACTAAAAATGCCAAAAAGCAAACACGTTATGCCAGTAATATCCCATTTTCTTTCGTCAACAGGTCCTGAGTTGTAAATCTTCTCATAAATATGCTTCGGGAGACCCTTTAGCCTACGAACATTTGGTTCCTTTGCTGACATGTACTGTTGGATGTTTATAAACTGCGTGGAAGTATCTGCCTTTGCATAGAACAGAAAAAGCTCTCTAAGGACAGGCGTGCAAACATCGACGACCAATGTGATGAGACGGTAGTAGCGATCGGCCATCGTAACGTCAATCTCTCCTTCTCCTTGGATCCTAATCAACATAACATGTACAAAATATTTGAGAAGTAGAGTAGCCAATATATCAAAAACATTGAAAAGTGGCAAAATTCGATGGCTAATATATACTCAGTATATTCCACAAATAAAACCAAAGGGAAAATAATGAAATATTACGTAAAACAAATAAAAAAAACTGAGTAGTTTAAGTTGTCAACGGTGGGATAGAGACGTCGCATGCGAACAGAAGAATCAAGCTCAAGGAAAAGCGCAAACTCCGCAAAAGTATGATACAGTTGACAAAGACAACTGTTTGAAATAGCTCGCTTAAGTACCTTTTAAAACAGTCATTTTTGTTCATGCTTAACAAATGTGTGCATAACTATTGTGTCAACATGTCGGAAATTAGCTCATTGAGCTAATGTTTCTTGTTAACAAATACCCGAATTTAAATAAAGATTCTTGTATCTTGGATCTTGTCAATATAAATGACGCAAAGCATATTATATTGAAAATTAACTAGCAAATTGGACATCAGAATAATGAATAATGATTGTGCCACTCGGGTATTTTAGTGACAAGTACAAAAATAACTTCTGTCAGAGTTTAGTTGTACACAATCAGAATATGCTTGTGTGGTGAGTGTGGTTATAAATATGTTTCAATATTGTATTGAACTATAACATTCGACTTAAAACCCACAAAAAAGACACTACACATGAACCCTACATGTATCTTAAGCTCACTTTCATAATTGATTAACCGTTAACAAAGTATACCTCACTTGCAGAACTGACTTACCTTACGTACTGCATTAAATGACCTTTATTACTGATCTAGCCTTGATAAATGCCCTTTTTCTGACAGTGTCAAATTATCATCTTCATAACTGCCCTTCCTTATATATAGTATCAGCTTGACATAAAAACTGCACTAGCCAACAGACAACATAAGCTAACATTGACTTCCTTTCATACAACAGTAGCTTACCTTGATAACAACATTGCTATGCATACATCCTCAGTTCACATTGATAACTGATCTACATTATATACACAAAAAGCTCTCGTGGATATCGGCCCAACCTTAAATACAACTCAAGTTCACCTTGATAACGGCCTTAAACATACATACAGCACTAAATGACAATGAACACTGGCCTACTTTACGAATAGCATTACCTGAAGTTGATAACTGCACTCCATTTCAAATAACATTAGCCCACCATAAAAACTGCACTTCCTGACATACAATATGGCATCACTTTCATAACTACCATACCTTATTTAGAGCATGAGATCACCTTGATAACTGGACTACGTTTCATACAACATCAGCGCGCATTAATAACTGCCTTACCCATACATACTAGTCAGCTCACCATTAAATCTGCCTTACCTTACATACAGAATATGCCCACTTTGATAACTGCACTTCACAGCACACAGTATCAGCTCACCTTGATAATGGCACTTCCCCTACATCAGCAGTTCAAATTGATCACTGCACTACCCAGCGTACAGCAACAGCTCACTTAATAACGGGCACTTTGATTAGGAGATTGGCGTAGGTGATACTGTCGTATCATTCACTTAAAACGGCCGAACAACAGTTAATCAGATTGCTTTGCCTTTGGTCCAGTGATATAGAATCTTAAGTGTGTTTGTATGTAGAAAAGACCAGTAATCAAGGTGGTCCAATTATATAGAATCTTAAGTGTGTTTGTAAGTAGGAAAGACCAGTAATCAAGGTGGTCCAACGATATAGAATCTTAATTGTGTTTGTAAGTAGAAAATACCAGTAATCAAGGTGGTCCAATTATATAGAATCTTAAGTGTGTTTGTAAGTAGGAAAGACCAGTAATCAAGGTATTCCAGTGACATAGAATCTTAAGTGTGTTTGTATGTAGAAAAGACCAGTAATCAAGGTGGTCCAACGATATAGAATCTTAATTGTGTTTGTAAGTAGAAAATACCAGTAATCAAGGTGGTCCAATGATATAGAATCTTAAGTGTGTTTGTAAGTAGAAAAGACCAGTAATCAAGGTGGTCCAATGATATAGAATACCAAGTGTGTTTGAAAGTAGAAAAGTCCAGTAATCAAGGTGTCCCGTTGTTGTATGTGATGTGGGGCTATGATCAAAGTGAGATATTGCTGTTTTTCGGGAAGTCCCTTTATAAAAATAAGCTGATGCTTAATATCGGGAAGTCCCTATATCAAGGTGTGCTAATGCTGTATAAATGTTAGTCCAATCATCAATGTGAGCTCATGCTGTTTATAGGGTAGTGTAGTTATCAAGATGTGATGATGATGTATAAAAGGTAGTTCAGTCATCAATGGAAGTTGATGCTTTATATAAGGTAGGGCAATTATGAAGGAGAGCTGATGCTGAATATCTGAAATACCAGTGATTAAGGTAAGCTGATGCTGTATATAGGTTAGTGTAGTTATCAAGTTGAGCTGATGCTGTATTTAGGGAATCCAGTAATCAAGGTGGCTGATGCTGTTAATAGGGAAGTCCAGTTATCAAGGTGGACTGATGCAGTTTGTAGGAAAGTCTAGTTATCAATGTGAGCTGATGCTGTATGTCGGAAAGTCCAGTTTATAAGCTGTTCTGATGCTGTATTCCGAAAAGTCATTGTTCTTCAATTGCAAATGAAAGAAATGCGGAAACTTGATTGCTACACACAACAGGGATTTAAAAAAGCGACATAGAATACTTTCCACTCGAGTTTGTCATTATTTTACTTTGTGATATCGTAATTGCAGAAAAAATAGAATTAAAGTATTGAAAAGTGTTCTAGTTTTAGTGGGATGCGAACCCACGCCGGTTAAAAAAACAAATAAAACAACGGACGTCTTAACAACTAGGTCACCAGGACAAACGTGATGCAAAGTTTGACCTTTTAACAATACAATGATAACAGCATGTGATAATGTTAATAACCCAATCACGCAATACCAAATCCGCTATCAATAGTGATCAATATTAAGTTCTTCAGAGATAATATTTGAGCAAATATCAACCTTTGCTGAAGGTTTCCAGCTTTTGTTGCCTTATTTTTATCACCCCTAATGATTTGCCACACTTTATTTCGACATACAAAAAGTTGCATTTTAAAAAATCATGAGCAAGTCCCTTTATACAGGAAATGAACCATGTACTTATTATTTTATATCATGTTTATTTCTTTGGCTAGATACTATGTATATGTATAGCTTAGCATGAAACTATAGGAAGGCAATCTATTTCTATATTGACCTTCAACTGTCTTGCACTAAGCCCGCGCGTCTACTGTACTGCATAGGCTACCCGCACATGATTAACTTAAAAGGTAAGAATAGCACATTTTGACATGCCCATTAGTCTTTTCATTTTGACTATCTAAAAAATAAAATAATATACATCATATTTGTTTCTTTTTGGTGATGCTTTGTTCCTAATATAGATTACAAAAACCCATGTCTAGATAAATACTCACAAAAAAACAATACTTCACAATGAATAAGCCTTTGCTCTTCCGCGATTGCCGACACTCAATCTTGAATCGGGATTTTCTTCAATTGACAGTCACATCAATTTTGCACTAAACATTTAACCGAATGCACAAAGGAGCTGATAATGTATTTGTGCCTTAAGATTTATGATTTTTGGCAGATATATTATTTCAGTATGATATTATACATTAGCAAGATTTGGGATAGAAAATGAAAAGTTGGATTTCAAAAGCTGATGCGTAATAGACAAACGAAACCAAAAAACACAATAAAACATTAGTTATTTCACGTTTTATTCAAGTCAGATGTTTACTAAAGAAGGTGTGCTACATGATATTTATCTTTATAATTGCAATTATATTGAGCCAACAGACCTTTATGTTTTATGTCTAGCTCCCCAGCTTGCGAGACATTATTAAATACCTTAACGCTTTGTGACCATTGCTTTTAAACATTAAGATATGATTTTGAATGTGCAATTTTTGGGCTTAACAAACATTTCAATACTTACGATTTTGTTTTGTAAACTCTTCCGGGTTGTATTCGTACACTTTGGACATAATACATCTTTATACAACTTAGGCCACACAAAATTAATAACTTGTTCATCGGATTTCCCGCACCTATTTCTTCAGAAAAGCAAAAAAAAATTATTTTTTTTTTATCACTTGCGCCCGCACCATCTTAAAAAAATGTTATATTTTTTTTACGAGCGCTCATTTGTTTAGTAGAATGTAGCCTTCTCCCCCGCGTTTTTCAATAATTACAATTATCAAAGCACCGGCTCAATCATGCAGCCGCTCTAATTAGACTCAATGAACGATATAGACCCGGATACAAGCGTCTAGATGATCGAGACTAAATTGGCAACAGTTCACTTCCTGAATCTTGAAAATTAATACGTCAACAAATGACAATTCTACCACCATTTAAAGTTTGATTAAATTTTGTACAAATGCGTTTGTTTGAATTTGGCTCCCGCTAAAAGTAAACGTATATACACTGGCCAAAAAGTGCTGAATTTTATCGTGAATGACAGTGATTATCCAAAGTGAATTTGGTTCGGACATGTTTGAAGGGACTTCGGATGGACCTTACAGTGAAAAGACAGTTTCCAATCTGTCATCTATGCCTACTACACCTGTCCAGGTAAAAACTTCAGGTGTGTATTTTAACTTCTTTGCTGTTAATATAGCAAATATGATGTAGTTTTTGTATTATTTATTTCCTTCAAAAATACAATATGCATGATTTATGGATGTTTGATTTTTATTTGCTACAGATCTGAGTTTAGTGTTTATTTAATTCATATGCAATGCATGTAAAGTAATAGAAAAATAAAGTTTGGTCAAGAAACGAGCACCACCTTTCTTGTGTTATCATCAAATTGTTTCAGTAATGCATACTACATTATACTACAATGAACATGTATGTGTTATATTGCTTATTAAAATTTCAGATTCCTCCGACGCAGCTGATCATGAAATTCCTGTCCCCATGAGGCAACGACAGCATGATTGGGTAAAAGGCCTGTGTCATCAATGAGTCAATGTTCGTGGACAGTAGGATGACGCTAAAAATTAATCTGACTGACATTCATATGTGCTTCATGCAATCCCATGAGTGTTACCATTCACACTAAAAACATCAAACAAGCCAGATTGTGTATATTTTGTAATTATTAGTAAAAAAGGATAAAAAAAATCGTGTCAGACTGTGTGATTGGAAAAAGGTATTAATCACACTTTGTGTTGCGAATAAATGTTTGTAGATTTTTTAGATGTTCATGTGTATATTTAAACTATATATGGAAATCATTCAAGTGTTAAATATTTATGCTGATTGTTTTTTTTTCTATTGCATATTCTTGTATTTTCTTGAAATATTGTTTTGCTTTATATGAAAATTGACACAATCAATATTTGCAGTACAGCAGAAGTAAAAGTGTCTTTTAATTTTATATATATGTTTATGTTTTCTTAATTACTTGTCTAAATTTGAACAAGATATCTAAAAAATAAGGAAAATCCGCTAGTTTAAAAAAGGAAAAGGCGTTAAATTCTGAAAAAGCCTAATATCAATCTGGCGCTGGCTGGAATTTTCTGTGACATATTTTCAGTTGAAATAATTTACAATACAGTGTAGTTTTTTTGTAAATTCTCTTCCAGAACTTAGATGGCTACCAAGGCCGATCATGTAGTCAATGCAAGAATGATAGCTGTAGTTTATATTTGATTGCAAATGCCTATATTCATGTTGTGAGTTATTTTTCAAGTCACCTTGTTTAGTCATTTCCATGGCATGAGATTTGACAATGTATTTTAATAGAGAATTATTTTTAACCAAGTTTTCCTAAGGAAAAGTGAAAAACCCTAGTAAATGGATTTGGATATGCCATTGTGCAGGCAGGTGGCTGTAACCATTGGTGTTTGTGTCCAGGCTTTAACTTAGCAATGCATAGGGTATTTTGAAATACAACTTTTAAAAAAGGTTTAAAAAAACTGGAAAACTGGTTTTAAGTTCTCTTATTTATAAAATAGGTTTAAGAAATGCATTTGCTTGATCTCAAATAGCATTTCTTTGATATCAAAACTAATATTTGTATAGAATTATCTTTTAGTGTTATCATTCTTTCACTGGATGTTATCCTTTTACTATTTACAATATCATTGTTTAGTTAATAAGTGAATAAAAGTGAGTTAAATGACTATATATATTTGTTCGCTCTTCGCTCGATCCTCTTTTTTGCAAAATGCAAAACAAATATTTTTATTATTATTTCGCTCGCTCGCCCCATTTGTTTTGGAAAAAAATCCGATGAACAAGTTATCAATTTGGTGTGGCCTTAATAGCAACTTTAATAAAATGAAAACTTCAAATACAAGCCCAGTATTCAACTTACGAGCCCAAACCACGCTGAACAAAATACACGAACACGAAATACTCACAAAAAACTATGCAAACGAACAAACATACCAAAATAGCTGGTCAAACGTTCAAACAAACCAAACACTCATTGAAATAGCTATAAAAAAATAAAAACAGACCAAACACTCATTAAAATAGCTATACAAACGTATAGACGTACAAACAGACCAAACACTCACTAAAATAGTTATACAAATGTACAAATAAACCGAGTATTTAATAAAACAGCAATACCAACGTACAAACAGACCAAATACTCATTAAAATAGCTATACAAACGTACAAACATACCAAGTTCTCATTGTAATAGCTATACCAACGTACAAACAGACCAATCACTCATTGAAATAGCAACACCAACGTACAAACAAACCAAGCACTCATTAAAATAGCAATACAAACGTACAAACATACCAAACATTCATTGAATTAAGAAATACAAACGTACAAACGTACAAACATACCAAACACTCATTCAAATTGCGATACAAACGTTCAAACGGACCAAACACTCCCAAAAATAGAAATACAATCACACAAATGTTCAAACAGACCAAACACTCAATAAAATAGCTATACAAACAGACAAACAGACAAACAAACCAAACACTCACTAAAATAGCTCTACAAACGTACAAACAGACAAAACACTCACTCAAATAGCTATACAAACAGACAAACAGACAAACAAACCAAACACTCACTAAAATAGCTCTACAAACGTACAAACAGACAAAACACTCACTCAAATAGCTGTACGAACGTACAAACAGACCAAACACTCACTAAAATAGCTGTACAAACGTACAAACAGACCAAACACTCACTAAAATAGCTGTACGAACGTACAAACAGACCAAACACTCATTAAAATAAGCAATACAAACGCACAAACAGACCAAACACTCACTAAAATAGCTCTACAAACGTACAAACAGACCAAACACTCACTAAAATAGCTATACAAACGTACAAACAGACCAAACACTCACTAAAAAAAGCATTACAAACGTACAAACAGGCAAAACACTCACTAAAATAGCTATACAAGCGTACAAACAGACAAAACACTCACTAAAATAGTTATACAAAGGTACAAACTGACCGGACACTCTCTAAAATAGCTATACAAACGTACAGGCAGACTAAACACTCACTAAAGTAGCTATACAAACGAACAAACAGACCAAACACTTACTACAATAGCTCTACAAACGTACAAACAGACCAAACACTCACTACAAAAGCTCTAAAACGTACAAACAGACCAAACACTCACTACAATAGCTATATAAACGTACAAACAGACCAAACACTCATTAAAATAGCACTACCAACGCACAAACATACCAAACACTCATTAAAATAAGCAATACAAACGTACAAACAGACAAAAAACTCACTAAAATAACTCTAAAACGTACAAACAGACCAAACACTAATTAAAATAGCTATACAAACGTACAAACAAACAAAACACTCACTAAAATAGATCTACAAACGTACAAACAGACAAAACACTCACTAAAATAGCTTTACAAACGAACAAACAGACCCAACACTCACTAAAATAGCCATACAAACGTACAAACAGACCAAACAATCATTACAATAAGCAATACAAACGTACAAACAGACCAAACACTCACTAAAATTGCTATACAAACGTACAAACAGACCAAACACTCATTCAAAAAGCTATACAAACGTACAAACATACCAATCACTCATTGAAATAGCAATACCAACGTACAAACAAACCAAGCACTCATTGAAATAGCAATACAAACGTAGAAACATACCAAACATTTATTGAATTAGGAAATACAAACGTACAAACATACCAAACACTCATTCAAATTGCGATACAAACGTACAAACGGACCAAACACTCACTAAAGTAGCAATACAACCACACAAATGTTCAAACAGACCAAACACTCAATAAAATAGCTATACAAACAGACAAACAGACAAACAAACCAAACACTCACTAAAATAGCTCTACAAACGTACAAACAGACAAAACACTCACTAAAATAGCTCTACAAACGTACAAACAGACCAAACACTCACTAAAATAGCTCTACAAACGTACAAACAGACAAAACACTCACTAAAATAGCTGTTCAAACGTACAAACTGACCAAACACTCACTGAAATAGCTGTACAAATGTACAAACAGACAAAACACTCACTAAAATAGATCTACAAACGTACAAACAGACCAAACACTCACTAAAATAGCTTTACAAACGAACAAACAGACCAAACACTCACTAAAATAGCCATACAAACGTACAAACAGACCAAACAATCATTACAATAAGCAATACAAACGTACAAACAGACCAAACACTCACTAAAATTGCTATACAAACGTACAAACAGACCAAACACTCATTCAAAAAGCTATACAAACGTACAAACATACCAATCACTCATTGAAATAGCAATACCAACGTACAAACAAACCAAGCACTCATTGAAATAGCAATACAAACGTAGAAACATACCAAACATTTATTGAATTAGGAAATACAAACGTACAAACATACCAAACACTCATTCAAATTGCGATACAAACGTACAAACGGACCAAACACTCACTAAAGTAGCAATACAACCACACAAATGTTCAAACAGACCAAACACTCAATAAAATAGCTATACAAACAGACAAACAGACAAACAAACCAAACACTCACTAAAATAGCTCTACAAACGTACACACAGACAAAACACTAACTAAAATAGCTGTACGAACGTACAAACAGACCAAACAGTCACTAAAATAGCTCTACAAACGTACAAACAGACAAAACACTCACTAAAATAGCTGTTCAAACGTACAAACTGACCAAACACTCACTGAAATAGCTGTACAAATGTACAAACAGACAAAACACTCACTAAAAAAGCTGTACGAACGTACAAACAGATTAAACACTCATTAAAATAAGCAATACAAACGCACAAGCAGACCAAACACTCACTAAAATAGCTCTACAAACGTACAAACAGACCAAACACTCACTAAAATAGCTCTACAAACGTACAAACAGACCAAACACTCACTAAAAAAGCTCTACAAACCTACAAACAGACCAAACACTCACTAAAAAAGCTCTACAAACGTATAAACAGACAAAACACTCACTAAAATAGCTATACAAACGTACAAACACTCACTAAAATAGCTATACAAACGTACAAACAGACCAAACATTCATTATAATAGCTATACAAACGTACAAAAAGACCAAACACTTACTAAAATAGCTAAACAAACGTACAAACAGACCAAACACTCACTAAAATAGCTATACAAACGTACAAATTGACCAGACACTCTCTAAAATAGCTATACAAACCTACAAACAGACCAAACACTCACTACAAATAGCTATACAAACGTACAAAGGGTATACTAAAATAGCTGTACAAACAGACCAAACACTCACTACAATAGCTCTACAAACGTACAAACAGACCAAACACTCGCTAAAATAGCTTTACAAACGTACAAACAGACCAAACACTCACTAAAATAGCTACACAAACGTACAAACAGACCAATCTATCATTAAAATAGCTCTACAAACGCAAAACATACCAAACACTCACTAAAATAGCTCTACAGACGTACAAACAGACCAATCACTCATTAAAATAGCAATACAAACGTACAAACAAACTAAGCACTCATTGAAATAGCAATACAAACGTACAAACATACCAAACATTTATTGAATTAAGAAATACAAACGTACAAACGTACAAACATACCAAACACTCATTCAAATTGCGATACAAACGTACAAACGGACCAAACACTCACTAAAATAGCAATACAACCACACAAATGTTCAAACAGACCAAACACTCAATAAAATAGCTATACAAACAGACAAACAGACAAACAAACCAAACACTCACTAAAATAGCTCTACAAACGTACACACAGACAAAACACTAACTAAAATAGCTGTACGAACGTACAAACAGACCAAACAGTCACTAAAATAGCTCTACAAACGTACAAACAGACAAAACACTCACTAAAATAGCTGTTCAAACGTACAAACTGACCAAACACTCACTGAAATAGCTGTACAAATGTACAAACAGACAAAACACTCACTAAAAAAGCTGTACGAACGTACAAACAGATTAAACACTCATTAAAATAAGCAATACAAACGCACAAGCAGACCAAACACTCACTAAAATAGCTCTACAAACGTACAAACAGACCAAACACTCACTAAAATAGCTCTACAAACGTACAAACAGACCAAACACTCACTAAAAAAGCTCTACAAACCTACAAACAGACCAAACACTCACTAAAAAAGCTCTACAAACGTATAAACAGACAAAACACTCACTAAAATAGCTATACAAACGTACAAACACTCACTAAAATAGCTATACAAACGTACAAACAGACCAAACATTCATTATAATAGCTATACAAACGTACAAAAAGACCAAACACTTACTAAAATAGCTAAACAAACGTACAAACAGACCAAACACTCACTAAAATAGCTATACAAACGTACAAATTGACCAGACACTCTCTAAAATAGCTATACAAACCTACAAACAGACCAAACACTCACTACAAATAGCTATACAAACGTACAAAGGGTATACTAAAATAGCTGTACAAACAGACCAAACACTCACTACAATAGCTCTACAAACGTACAAACAGACCAAACACTCGCTAAAATAGCTTTACAAACGTACAAACAGACCAAACACTCACTAAAATAGCTACACAAACGTACAAACAGACCAATCTATCATTAAAATAGCTCTACAAACGCAAAACATACCAAACACTCACTAAAATAGCTCTACAGACGTACAAACAGACCAATCACTCATTAAAATAGCAATACAAACGTACAAACAAACTAAGCACTCATTAAAATAGCAATACAAACGTACAAACATACCAAACATTCATTGAATTAAGAAATACAAACGTACAAACGTACAAACATACCAAACACTCATTCAAATTGCGATACAAACGTACAAACGGACCAAACACTCACTAAAATAGCAATACAAACACACAAATGTTCAAACAGACCAAACACTCAATAAAATAGCTATACAAACAGACAAATAGACAAACAAACCAAACACTCACTGAAATAGCTCTACAAACGTACAAACAGACAATACACTCATTAAAATAGCTGTACGAACGTACAAACAGACCAAACGCTCACTAAAATAGCTCTACACACGTACAAACAGACAAAACACTCACTAAAATAGCGGTACGAACGTACAAACAGACCAAACACTCACTAAAATAGCTGTACAAACGTACAAACAGACAAAACACTCACTAAAATAGCTGTACAAACGTACAAACAGACCAAACACTCATTAAAATAAGCAATACAAACGTATAAACAGACCAAACACTCATTAAAATAGCTGTACAAAGCTCATTAAAATAGCAATACAAACGTACAATCATACCAAGCACTCAACAATATAGCAATACCAACGTACATACAGACCAAACACTCACTAAAATAGCTGCACAAAGCTCATACAAATAGCAATACCAACGTACAAACATACTAGACCAAACACAATATTCAATTGTTTGCCCGGTGACCCCATATAATTTTGATAGTATTTGAAAGGTTATAAATTAGTAAGTATTTATACGTATACAAAATAAATGCTCAACATACAGATTGTGTTCTTTTTTCAACTGAAATGGTAAGTGAAATGGACCATTTTTCAGTATTGCAAATTTTTTATCAGTATTATATCGACATATTCTTCTCCTACACAAGCAACCGTTGATATGATACCAATACTATAATATGGGGTCTCAAGGCACCAAGGTTCAAATTATTGCTCATAGGTTTCCGTCAGATAAACGTATATACAATATAAAATATTCTTAAGGGATTTTATGTAAAATCATTTTAAATTTTAGATTTGGTTACTTTTAGGCTCATAGTGTCGGCTATTAATATTACACAATTGCTAGAAGTATTCGAACTTCCTAGATCGTAAGACCATTGTTAAAAAAAAAATAGGATAACCTCTACCGTTACATCATTGTCTGAAATATGAGGACTTCCTTTACCACAACATAATTGTTTGAAATATTAGGACTTCCTCGACCGTTAGATGATTGTTTGAAATATTAGGACTTCCTCAATCGTTAGATGATTGTTTGAAATATGATGACTTCCTAGACCGCAATATCATTGTTTGAATTTATGGACCTCCTAGACCGTTAGATCATTGTTTGAAATATTAGGACTTCCTAAACCTTTAGATCATTGTTTGAAGTATTAGGACTTCCTCGACCGGTAGATCACTGTTTGAAATATTAGGACTTCCTCGACCGTTAGATCATTGTTTGAAATATAAAGACTTCATAGACCGTTATATCATTCTTTGAAATATAAGGCTTTATTCTACCATTAGTTTATTGTTTGAACTATTAGGACTTCCTAGACCGTTAGATCATTGTTTGAAATATAAGGACTTCCTAGATCGTTGGATCATTCTTTGAAATATTAGGACTTCTTAGACCGTAAGATTATTGTTTGAAATATAAGGACTTCCTAGATCATTGTATCGTTGTTTGAAGTATTAGAACTTCCTAGCCCGTTAGATCATTGTTTGAAATATTAGGACTTCCTAGATCGTTAGATCATTCTTTGAAATCTAAAGACTTCCTAGATCGTAAGATCATTGTTTGAAGTATTAGCACTTCCTAGATCGTTAGATCATTCTTTGAAATAAAAGGACCTCCTAGATCGTTATATCGTTGTTTGAAGTATTAGGACTTCCTAGACCGTTAGATCATTGTTTGAAATATATGGACTTCCTAGATCGCTGTACCATTATTTGAAATATTAGGACTTCCTAGACCATAATATCATTGTTTGAAGTATTAGGACTTCATAGATAGATCATTTAAGGAGCTTTTCTTATTATGGATACAGTTACAGTGTGTTTCACGCTATTCTTCGTCTACAAACAATACTCGGATTAGTCCAATACAGCAATATATTTGATTTAAATAAAAAGCTTTACAACATTCGGTTTTTATTGCTCCTCAATGCTTTCTAAATAGTTACTGACTTAAGTAAAGAGATTTTTGTTTTTGTTGATTCGATTCCACATAGAGGCTTTTTTACCTTTAATGCACTCACGATACGTTCTGGGTTTGCATATTTACATGTTATACACCGCTAAATGTACATTGTATACATTTGCAATACGCAAGAAGTTAGCAAGACTCTTATCCTGCAAGAATATAATAATCTCAGATATATTTTGTTTCGGTCTGATTGCAAGTGTTAACTGAATTCAAAGTATAACACATATTTATAATCTGAATCCGACACCGAAACGAAATATTAATCTAAAGTCTGAACTAGCTCTCTGAATTTTAAATATATAGAGTGCATCTTGGACCACACCCTGCAACTTATTTATGTACCAAAATCAAATCGTAGAATTAACAAGTCAAAAACATATGGATAATAACGTATTTTGCGTTGTTCTTAAAAACGCACACCAAATAATGCATTATAAGATTGATGTATAAATAAAAAAAACAAGTTGACAATATTTCAACAGACAATTATTAAACCTCTTATTTTATAAAGATTTTAAGTGTAATATTCATTTTCTATACACGTTTGACACCTTTCTCCGATATTAATAAATGTTCGACTTTTATTCGCGTGTGACCTTTGGTCCAATCCCACACAGATATCAACGACAGTTTCATGGCTATAAAATGTGCAACTATGATATCACATTTTCTAATCAATCAAATCCTTTCCCATACCACAATCTTCAAATACTTCGTTGATTTTGCTACCTCGTGACCTGCAAAATTACGTCCATCTATCGCAGATGAATTTATGTAATCAATGTCTACTGAAATCGAAGAAATAGTTAAACAATGAGTCAAAGACGGTCCGGGGCATGCCATAATGAGCGACATATACATATTTGCCTCTGCGTGTGTGTATTGGTAGCAATACTTATGAGATAAGCTACAGAAACATGCTCAGTAGCTAAACGTTTAATCATTAACAATGTTTAATGGCACAAGGTAAACACCAAAAACAAATCACACTGGTAATGCATGCATAGATTTCTCAAACGATGTCAAAGGCTATAAGGGAAAGGCTGAAACAATCTACACAGAAAATGAAAAAGTGTTGAAAGATATTGGAATAGACAGTTTTGATGCATGGTTACAAGACTGAATGAAAACAAATCTGACTAATAACCTTCCAGTGTCATAACAACTTATTGTCGTTGGCTACCAAGAACAGTTTTAAATCAAGTCAATTGTGCGGGAGACAGATGACCTGCTAAACCATATCTTCAAATATTATCCTTATTCGTCAAACCGGACAGCATCTCTCTAGAAGTACCAATACATACAAGAAAAGAAAAGGAAATACCATAAAGCACACAGGTCACACACCCTGACTGTCAAGCAAAGGAGCTGTCACTTTTTTTCGAGACTATAATAAGGGTGTCCTTTTCAATTTGGCAATCCAACTACTTCAGAAAAGACAAAGTGGCCCTAGCGTTAGTGTGTTCTGGGGAAAATAAGAACTCTGCAGCAGTAAATATTGTGCACTTCTTATGAGATACATTGCGACTACTCCACAGTGTCAGAGCTCACCTCCAGGAAAACTGAATGTGGCAGAAGTAAGAAAATATGAGCTGTTATAAACATTGGTGAGGTAGCTAGGGAAAAGCAGTTGAAGTTAGTTCAGGACCCACGAAGTAAATGCATTGATAATGTGATCGACAACACCAACAACAGATTGGAATCATCAATGTTATTCATTGATCAGCTGGCCGTTTCCACTTTGGATGAAACCGACACCTTCTATGGTAACTATGAGCTTCCAAGCTGATATCATCCAAATGGATGCTGATGTCATCACAGAGGAATTAGATGACTTCAAGGATGTCATCTCATCTACGCTGACAGAAGTTGAAATGAAATGAACAAGATTATCAAGGCTGACACCACATTAATTTTAGAACATTGAGAAACTGTGTGCAACAGCAACTGTTGTGCCAGTTAGCACTACTGAAGTTGAGAGTGTCTTTTCAGAGTTATTACGGACACAGACTGACGTAAGATAAAGGCTGCAAGTTGAGACTGTGCATCAGCCCATATGATCATCCGCAATGACAAATATCTATATTTTGAGAGGACATTTACCAGATAGTACAAATGAAGAATAGCGGAATTTTGTAACTCGATGTGAATATTTAATGTGAGGTTTTGTTTTAACAGTTAGTACAGTGAGAAGTGTGCATGAACACATGTTTATTGCATTGACCTCTTTCTTTTGCTTTTTAATTGTGTTCGTTTTCATTAACATGATTGTATGTTCGCATGGAATATATTTATTAACATTATGTTTGATATCTTTTGCCTAACAAAATAAATGTCCACTTAAATATTTCACCAACTATATACCATTTACTTTATCCCTTTAAATGTCTACTTTTGAAGTCGTTTTATTATCATGTATGCTCACATTGTCAGAATTAATATGTTTGTAGTGACGGTGATTGCAAACTGAAACTCAATATGGGAAATTTAAAAAACTAGAAGCCACTAGCTAGCCAACTTGTTGACTAGTGGCTACTGATACACATTATCAACGTCTTTGTGTGCCATATAACATTTGAAAAGATAATCAAATCGTTATCAGTGAACATAAACATGAACCATACACGCGCAAAATTGAGCTTCTGTAATTATCAACTATTATTAACAAAAAGGGTGCTTCTGTCTCACTGACTGTTTGAAGGAAGTAACCCCTACATTTGGTAATACATGTGTTGATGCATGTGTGGTATGTCTGTGATGTTTTGTAGGTATTTGTTTCTCATTCGGTGAATGCCGCGCCTTTATAGTTTGCCTTTAAACGAATTCAGAGATAAATATTTGGCTTTTGGGCCTGTCCCTGTAGATTTCATTGTTTTTATTATAGAAAGTAATTTATTGGTTACCCATTGAATATTATTTTTTATAGTCTAAGTATATATTTCACTAAATGTTATTGACGAAAATAGGAAAAAAAGTGCGCAATTGTGTTAAATGATAATGCCATTTGGCGCAATTGTGTCATACATATGTCATTTGACGCAGTCGTGTCATAATTATGTCATTTGGTGTAACTATGTCATGGAGATACTGATTCAATGTTTAAACAGAGCCTGTTTTTGCTATTTACATGATAATCGCCTTTTACCTGACATCGATCTTCACATAACCATCACTTAACAACTACACATTATGTTACATATGTCGATAAGTAAGCGTAACAGTGAGCAGCGATATGAACACAACTTAAACCTGGTGTACCAATTCCTTGGTATTTTTGTAGTTCGTTGTTTAAATACCAGTCAATGCATTTGATGGTTCTAGAAATACATCACCGTCTACATTATTTCGCTTTTTTAGATTTTATTTTGGATTTCTTATGCTCTTATAGATGTTGTTGTTGTTGTTGAGTTTATAAAGGTCTGCCCGCGCCCTATAATGGCTGCATTATGGCTTGACCCCGTCACATCCCCAAGTGTGACTTAAACATAATTTTGAATCCAAAGGGGGAGTTTTACCCCCATCGGTTGATGGGATATTCGTCAAAGGAGTAATTTTGTACCCAAAATGCCGCGAAACCTGCGATGAATGACATCTAGAGTGGCCCCACAGCTCTGAATATTGGATATGGTTTCATTTCTCTAGTCTTAACTACAGTTGTAATTTAGATATTGCGTTGTATCTTAAAATACATTTACGTGTAAGAATGGTATTTTTTCGAGGATGGGCAAGAATCGCGATCAGTTCATTGACAAGAAAGTGTTGTGAGAACAGGACTTTTCGCCCACTATATGAATTTATATTTCTAATGTATATATGAACTGACCACTTTGTTGTCGATGCCCAACTATTGCCACACTATTTAATTATTGAAACTTCTTCAAGACCAGAGAGTGCGTTGACATTACTTGTTTTCCCTACATGTTTTTTAAGTGTTCATGTACATATAAAGAGAGGGTTACTATGGGTTTTTTTAACACAAACAATTAAAATAATAATAATATAAAGGTGTTTTTTTTTTTTTTTTTTTTTTTTTTTTTTCAAATCGGCCCGCGCCCGATTTTTTTCCATTTAAATATGTATGTGCGGGATAAAAATACATAGTATACTTTCTATACACGGTTATGTAGCTCCTGGTCCAGTGCATTCTCTTTTTTTATCAATGGGTCGTAACAAAATGTACTTTCAAAACTTAAATATCGTTAAGTGAATGAATGGACTAGGGCTAGGATCAAAAACTGTTTTTCCTATCAATGAAGCGTTATATTACAACACCACCACCGAGCATAGCATGTTATATCATCATGGACTTCTAATAGTGCTATGGATGTAACAGTTTAAATCGGTAGAATTGTTAACTCAAAATGTCTGTATACAGTTTATACCGATATTGTTTTTTCTCTCTTGACTACTTCGGCCGAACAATTTTTTAACAGTGATCATTCATACTGGATTATCAAGACATCTATATACATATGTAGCCTCTGGTCCAGTAATGCTCTATTTCCGTATGCATACTTTCATACAATGTATCTAGACCAGAAGCGTTATTAAAACAACACCATCACCTTGCATAGCATATAACATGTATCATCCTGGACTCCTACTGGAACTACGGTTGTGTACGAGTTTTATTTAGAACAATTGATAGGTCCTTGAGCCTTTATAATTTTGATATTTTTTCGATACTGGTTTCTTTTTTTACTATTCCGGGCGCAAATTAATTTGGTTTCGTTTGGCGTTGTGGTGACTTGCATTTACAGTTTTCTAGTAAGATCTATGTGTTACATCATACTCTGCTCTGTAATACCTCATCCTTTCATGTGAAAACGAAAGAAGAAAAGAAGAGAAATGTTTCGTCACCACAACGTAGATTATACATCTTTAAAATAATTACTATTATAAGTAATGGAAATCCATATTATACGCGTTCATTTCATAACTCCGGAGATGGAGTGTTTGTTTTCCGGGCTCGGTAATGTTGGAAAGTCGATCATTATATCGTTCTTGATATCATGCAGAAGTCCATGGCGTCCTTTTCGTATATTTTCAAACAGTAAAATACACATCATCGTATTACCACCCTTTTGCAAAGGGTCCAGTTAGTGGTTCTCGGCGTATACAATGATCGTGCTCGTTATTTTAGGTTAACTTTGAAGTCTTTGATCGTGCCTTTTTCCCTTCTTTTTTATTTTAGTTTATAAATGTTTTTTACTATTTTATATTGTGAGGTTTTTTGTTTGTTTTTTTAATTTATTTGTATTCAGAGAGCAGTCATTGTATTACCACCCTGTTGTAAAGGGTCCAGATAGTGGTTCTCGGCGTATACAATGATCGTGCTCGTTATTTTAAGTTTTTCTTTTTCCTTTAGTTTTTTTATGTTTTTTGTTATTTTATTTTTTAATTTTAGTTTGATTTGTGGTGTGAACCTTCTCAGATAAGGCAGTCATTGTATTACCACCCTTTGATTAGGGCTTAATTCAGTGGTTCTCGGCGTATACAATGATCGTGCCTTTTTTGTTCTTTAAAATTTAGTTTGATTAGTGTTATGAACCTAATCAGAAATATATTTATATTTAAAGCAGTCATTGTATTACCACCCTTTGATAAGGGTCCAGATAGTGGTTCTCGGCGTATACAATGATCGTGACTTTTTTGCTCTTTTGAATTTAGTTTGATTAGTGTTATGATGCTACTCAGAAATATATTTATATTTAAAGCAGTCATTGTATTGCCACCCTTTTGAAAAAGGGCCCAAAGCAAGTGGTTCTCGGCGTATACAATGGTCGTGCTGGTTTATTTTAAGTGTATTACTTGATTATAGCTGCAACTTTGACATTTGACATTCGCGTGTCTGTATTGGGCATGGATCATTTGAAATTGTTATATTTTGTGTGAATTTGTTGATTTATTAGTGTTATGAACTTGCTCAGAACCCTGTTCCTAACATATCATATTTCATGTGGTATTAAATCTTGTTTAGGTATTTGATTTCCGACAGGTATGCAAATACTGCCCCTCTTACCTTCTCTGTAATATCAGATGCGGGAAAAAGCAGGTGATACCTATCAATTACTGGCATATTTAGTTTTAGAAGTTCTGTTTTGAAGTGTTCCCATTGTTCCTTATATGATGGGCAGTTGAAGACAATATGGTGAAATGTTTCTTTGTCACCGCATTGTTTACAACAGTCAGTATTTGCATAGTTTTCAGCAGCAAGCATGCTCGTTCCTAATCGTAATCGTGTAAAGACTGTTAATTTCCCCATATTCAAAATTGTGCTCAAGTTTATATACTTCAAAGTCTCTTACAAATTTGTTTTTTTGTTAGTTTCTTTATCCAGCTGTATGCTTCGGGGACGCTTAATTTGATGTTTGTTCGTGAACCTTGCCTTGATGCTTGTTTTGCAATTTTATCAGCAATTTCATTTCCTAAGATGCCTATGTGACTAGGAATCCAGACAAATGTAATTGACACCCCTAGATTATGAAGCACTGTAGTATTATTAAGTATTTGCTGCAATATTTGTTATCTTGAGAAAAACCTACTACCCCGGCCCCGGCCAGATGGAGAGTAGGGTATTTGCTTCCATCCGTGAAAACCTGCCATGAGTTGTGGTATTTGCTATTTATATGATTATTTACTATTTGACGGTTAATGTTATGGTCCTCTTTCTTGTCTATAACTTTTGTTAAGGATAAGTCTATATTGAGTTCTCGTTTATTGATTAGGTTTAAGAAATGAGGTTGGGCTATTTTGTCCTTTGTGAGAGAGCATGCCTCCACTAGTGGTTGTACTATCTGGCTGTATGGCATTTAAAAGTGTTTTAGTTTGTTGGCTTTATGCTCAAAGATAGGGTCAATGCTACATTTGTTATTGATTGGTAGGTCATTTCCTTGACGTGAGGATCTAACCCAATATTTTAACATATTTATTTCTCTTTGGTAGTTCAGAGGGAGTTCACCACATTCTGCTTGCAGTGCTATTGTACGTGTACTTCGATAAGCGCCTGTTACTATCCTTAAAGCTTTATTTTGTATGATTTGTAGTTTTTTTTAATTTGTCATCTGTAGCAGAGTTATAAACTATACTTCCATAGTCTAGTTTTTATTGGATAAGTGATTGATAGATTGTATAAAGACACTTTTTGTCTGTCCCCCATTCCTTTCCTTTGATAGTTCTAAGGAGGTTAAGGTCCTTTTCACACCGGGCAATAAGTGAGTTTATGTGGAAGTCCCATTTTAGGTATTTATCGAATGTTAGTCCTAAGAATGTAGTTTTTTCTTTAAAGGTTAATGTTTGATTACATAGTTTTAGCTGTGGGAAGCTTGGAGCGCATTCTGGAGGTTTTACTCTCTGTTTGTGTACTAAAAGTACCTGCGTTTTACTGGGGTTTATTTTAAATCCTAGGTTTTCACTCCATATCTCAATGTTATTAAGAGTATGTTGGATATTTTAACTGCTATTTCAGGTTTTTTAGAAACTGTCCATATCGTCCCATCATCTACATACTGAGATAGTTCACTTTGGTAGGCAGGGTTTTGGATTTCTGAGTTGCTCTTTTCAATTGTGTCTCTCAATGTATTCATGAAAAGTGAGAAAATGATTGGTGATAAGACACTGCCCTGTGGACAGCCATTAACTGTTTCTATGGTTTCTGAGTACTCCCCTTTTAGTAATACTTTTATTTTCCTGGATTTGATGAATGCATTTATCCAAGTGAGCATTTTTCCTCTTATTCCTATTTTATGTAGGTATGTTAGAGCTCCTTGGCCCCATAGTTTATCAAATGCTGAGCTTAGGTCCAAAAATACTGCTACTAGGTATTTGTTGTCAAGTTGCGCTCTTTTACAGTCATGTTCTAGTCTGACTAGATTGTCTTCACACGAATGATTGGCTCTGCAACCTGATTGAAATTTTGATATCAGTTTGTTTGTTTCAAGAAAGTTACATAACCTAGGTTTAATCATTTTTTGCATTAATTTAGTAAAAGTTGATGTAAGTGAGATTGGCCGGTATGATGCGGGATCATATTTAGGTTTATTTGGTTTCAGGATAGGGATGATTACGGCCTCACTCCATGACTCTGGTGTTGAACCTGATTTCCAGGATTGGTTAAAGAGGCATAGAAGTGTTTGTTTTGCCGGTGTTGGTAGTTTTTTTTAGAATTTCATAATGTATCCCATCTTCCCCAGGTGCGCCACTTTTACAATTAGCAAGTGCCCTGTTGAGTTCAATCATACTAAAATCTGCATTATACTCAATATCTTCCCTTAGCGGTTCTGCTTTGATTACCTCATTTATAATATGATTCGTCCTATTTTTTATATCAATGAAGTGCTGAGTACATTCTTTGTCGCTACTGATTTTTTCGTAATGTTTCACTAAGATGTCTGCCTTATCTTTTGGGTCATGTATTACCTTGTCGCCTATTTTAAATGGTGGTTCATCGGGCAATGGAGTTCCTTTTACTTTTCTTACAAAGTCCCAAAGTTCTTTAGAGTTTGTTTTGTGAGTTATTTTTGAGCAGAAATTGTGCCATCCTTGCCTTTTTGCATGTTGTATTGTTTCTTTTGCTTTTAGCCTGGCCAATTGCCAGTTTTCATGTTTAATAGAAGTTGGGTCTTTTTTATAAATTTTCCTACTTTTTTCTCTTAATCTTATACCATTGTCACATGTACTGTTCCACCATGGCACTATTTTTTTAACTTTTTATTTTTAGATTTGGATTTCGGTATGGTTTTATCGAGAATTTTCGTTAGTTTCTCATAAAAATGATTGAAGTTCTGTTGAATATCATTTTCAGTTATATCATATTTTAGTTCGGTATGACAAAGTTGTTGAAATTTATTCCATGATTCAGTTGAGGCTTTTTCTGTTTTCCATTTTTTTTGTAATATTTACTGTTGTTTTATTTGTTGAGTACTTAATTGACGTTAGTAATGGTAGATGGTCACTACCAAAAGTGTTATTTATTACATAGAATTCACTAGAGGAGTGAAGATGTGATGAGATGAGTGACAAGTCAATAGCGCTGTCTGCTTCGTTTTGTTTTTCGGATACTCTCGTTATTTGTCCATCATTTAAGAAATTTATATTATTGTCATTTATGAATGTGAGCAAGTCATCGGCCTCGCCGTCATACCGGAAGTCTCCTGCGGGGTTCCAGCAAATGTGCTTTAAGTTAAAGTCTCCTACAATTAAGGTGTTGTGTCCTAAGTTTTTTAATATTTGTTTATATGTATTTATGTTATTTAATTTAGTTTTAGGAACATATAGGTTATATATTGTGATGTGGTCTTTTTTACCGTATATCTGGACAGAGCAGACTTCTATGTCTGATTTGTAAGTAATTATGTTCTCTGTAAAGGGGAGACCCAATCTTACATAAATGCATACTCCGCCTCCTTTACTACATTTATCAGACTTCCTAATTTTGTTAATAGGTTGTTGATAACCCCTTAGTTTAAACGTTTTGTCCTTTTCTGTATAATGCGTTTCCTGTAAACAAATAACATCTATTTGGTTGTTTAAATTATTAAGATAATGTTGTAGTTCGTTAATTTTATGTGAGTTGTCTGCTTTCATACCCCGAACATTCCATGATAAGACGGCGAGACCATTGTTTGTTTCAATATTGTTAGTATTATTTAGTGTCGCCGCCATATTGATTTTTTATTTTATTTTAATGATTGTTTTTATCTCATTTCTTGAGCCTAAGCAAGTCGGAAGGGACGGGACGCCGGACCTCCATTGACAGCCCTTGGAGGGCCATACCAAAAGGGGGGAGGTGCACACATTCCAAAGGGGCCCGCCATGTGAAACTGGGGGCGCCTTCGGAATGGTGGACCGGCCCTTTGCAATTGCCAATAATTAGGCAGCGACGCCATTAAGGGCCTGAAAGTTCTCTGGATATGTCTGGTGATTAGTGGCCTTGTCTGAGAGGGGACCTGTTTTGTACACTGTTCAAAATGTTGCCCACTCTTTCTTGGTTGTGAAAAATTTGACTGTACATTAGTTTTAGTTGTGGTTTGCGTTAAGGATTGCTTTTTCTTTTCCACGTTTTTCTGGGTGATTTTATGTTGATTTAAATTGGATTCTGCCATAAGTTTTTCAGTGAGAATTTGTTCAATTTCAGCTTCATTTTTGCCTACGAGAAGTGAAGCAATAGACTTTATCTGGTTTTCTGTTACTCGGAGTGTTTTCGGCATGTCCGGTTTAATGCCATCTATTTTACATTTGTTTTGGTATTCATTTGTTATTATTGCATTGTGTTTTTCTAATTTTTCGGTGTACTTACGGTAAGCTGGGCACCCTTTATATGCAGCACTGTGTTTTCCTTGACAGTTTGCGCATTTCTTCATGTTCTTTGTTAGACATTGGCTGTGTGTGTGATTACCAGCACAATGAGGGCATTTTGTGTTATTTGTACAAATTCCTTTAAAATGACCGAATTCTTGGCAGTTAAGGCACCTAGTTTCTTTTTTTAATGTTGGTTTAACTGGGTTGCCATTGACATTGAGGGGCAGGTCTTTGCTTGCGAAAGTTACTGCGATTGCTTGTTTATTTTTAGTTAACTGAATGTTGGCAACATTATTCCTTTTTTCAAGTGAGGCCTTAATTTCATTGAACGTTTTATTGGCAGGGATTTCTATGATACCTTTAACTTTGGTTTGGTCTTCGGATACCTTAAAGTCAAATGACTGATAAGAGAAGCTTTTTGCTTTATTTATGAGATCTTGTCTGATTTTAAGAGTGATTCCATTTTTACTTTTATTTACGGGCCGACACAAGCCATGTCCTATGAAGGTTACAAATTTCTTTGTTATTTCGGCCGCTTTACCTACTGGGAAGGCAGCCCCTACCGTCATTAGGGTGATTGTCACCCAAACCAAGCAAGCAGCCGGAGCTGGTCTTGGAGAGACCTCTGCCGGGGTAAAGGTCTTGGTGTGGACCTGAACCGGGGTAGAGGTCTCTTTCGGAGAACCTAAGTGAGAGTAGTAGTAGTAGTAGTAGTCGTTTATTTGTAATATATAAGGCCTCCAGCCCATAATACAAGCATACAATATCATGCAGTATATAGAGTGATGTCGTGTATAAACATATTTACACAATTCGATTGATTTTTTACGCATTGGTTAACACATTCCAAAGTACAGATAATGAATAAACAAAATATTTATGTACAAGCATATATACAAAATTAGATAGATATATAATCGATGCAATAATGTTTATGGTAAAAGTACACGTTCTCTACAGTATCAAGCTATTTATATGATCATTTATGTAATCACATAGATAATCGATTTGTAACATTGATTATATAACTTAAGATTTTGTTATGTAACAGTCATTTGGTATTTACACATGGGTTAAATAAAGCAGACAAATGTATAACTACAAGTTGCATTTCCTTGAAAGTATATATCAGTTTACAAGCTACAATATTGGTTGCGCTTTTTAAAGGCAGCTGTGATATATTTAGCTGTTAGCAATATATTATGCCTATTATTATCAGACATAATTTTTTGAAACGCATCTCTGCTATTGAGATGAGAAATGTTTATAAAAGTTAAAAACTGGTCGCGAATATCGCTATATAACGGGCAGTCAATCATGAAGTGCACTTCATTTTCTACAGTTAATATGGATCGTGTTGCACAGTATTTACAAAACCGTTCGTCTCTTTCAATGTTCATATGTCTTCCTTTTTCAATCATGAGATCATGGCTCGAGCATCTAAAGTTCGCTAGCGATTTTTTGAGCACGTACGGTAATTTAATTAGCAAATAGGGTTCAACGTCAATGCTACGTTTGTAAATCTTGTAACACAAGGCTTTCGGAGATGCACTTATATTATGTAACAGGTCCTGTTTACTGCAGTCAATAAGTCTAGTTCTAAAAAGTGTTAAAAATGCATCTACATTTCCTACACCGTTATTTTCCCATGCATATCCAAATCCGTATCGGTATAAAAGCGCTTTGATGTGGGTTGCCCATGTGATTCTTCCAGCCGCGTCTAACTGTCGCAGCATGATGAAGCACTGTTTAGGGTAGCGGTTGTCACTCATCTGGGTCAGTAATGTCCAATATTTAACACATCGATGTGCAGTCGAAACGAACAAAGGATAGCGTCCACACTCCGAGAGGGCAAATAGGTCCGCTACGTTTCTATTTAATGAAGCTACGCGTTTACAAAACTGCACATGTATTTTCTCACAAAAACGGTTTATTTCATATCCCCACAGTTCAGACGAATACATAAGTATCGGCTTCACCATAGTGTCAAATAATTTGAAAATATCATTGTATTCAAAATATCCGAATGTTCGTTGATATTTATAAATCATATTCACGGCTTTGGTTGCTTGTAGGGATAATATTTCTTTCGTTTTTGTCCAACACAATTGAGGAGTAAAATAAGCACCGAGATATTTGTAACAGTTTACGATCTCTATAGGATTATCACGGTATGTCCATTTTTCATAATGTCTCAACGGACCACCATTTCTGAAGACCATTATCTTTGATTTGTCTAAGTTAATCTCCATACCGGTGGTCAAGCAGAATTCGCTGATTACGTTGATCTCACGCTGAAGCTTCAATGCTGTGTCGGCAAATGACGCAACGTCATCGGCGAAAAGTAATGAGTATAGTTCACCAGTATATTCCGAGATAAATATTCCACCTTGACACTTGGTATTTAATAATTTGATAAGATCGTTAATGAACAAGTTAAATATTATCGTGCTGCTTACACAGCCCTGTTTTGTACCTTTGCTTATGGTGAAGAATTCACTTAATACTCGCATGCCGGATGCATTGTCTGTAATTTTAACACAAGATGTAAGCTGTGAATACATACTTTGTAGTATTTTCATTACACTAGTTTCTTGTAACAGCCCCTTTCTTTCAAGACTTTTCCATAATTCCTGGTGTAAACAATTATCGAATGCCTTTAGAAAATCAACGTAAAATATGTACATGCGACCATTTGCTTTGCTTAAATATTTCTGGATGATAGCACTTATATTAAAAATATTGTCAATCGTTGAGTAACCGCGTCTAAAACCCGCCTGTGCTTCATCAATCAGTTTGTTTTCTTCAGCCCAAATGGTTAATCTACGCGATATGATTTTCATAAAAATCTTGCTTAGACAGCTACTTACACTTATAGCACGGTAGTTATTAGGGTCTTTATTATCTCCCTTCTTATGTATAGGCGTAATGATACTTTGTGCCCATTGTGACGGGAAATGTCCGCTGCGAAGAATACTATTCAAGAGTCTGTGTAAATATGGTAATGTAATGTGAATCGTGCTCTTGATCATTTCGATGCAAAGACCATCAACACCCGCCGCACATGAATTCTTTAATGAATTTATACTACTGGTTATTTCATCGGCACTTATTTCTATATCCAAGCCGTTACAGTCTACTGGGGTATATAGTTGCGAAAGTAATTGGCTGTTTTCGGTCTGATTTGTGGGATTTGCAAACAATTGTGAAAGATATTGCACCCATGTATCGCTGGATATTGAGCACTCTATCGGTTTATGCTTTGTACCGTTGCCGCGTTTTACACAATCCCAAAACTGCTTTGGATTATTGCGTTTGTCGACAAGTGACTGGCGCATGTTCGATTCATATAATAAGCGTTTCGCTTTACACATATTTTTGAAAGAACGTTTTGCTCTCAGGTAATTATTAAGGTCCGTGTCTTGTTGAAAACGTCTGAAGTTACGAAGTGCCAAGTACTTTTGATTTTTCGCCTGGGTACACGAGCTATCCCACCATGTTGGCTGATTCATCGGATACAGGCTCTTTCGACGGTTGCAGGATCGCATGCATTTTCCTGCAGACTGTAAAATATCGGTGAATTGCGGCAGTGTTGTCTCGACGTTATCATTTAGGTCATCGCATGTGGATGAAAAGTCATTATATAACTCAGTGAAGTTTTGCAAAAACAGTTCTTCTTTTTCTTTGCACCATTTCGTTTGCTTGTGCGGGGTGACTGTGCCAGTTACATTTTCAGTGGTACCTGTGACGTTATGGCATCTAGTGTAGGAAGTTAGTTTGAAAGTCAACGGGCAATGATCAGACAAATCTTCCTCGTCTACAACGAAGTACTGCAAGTAATTAAACAGTTCGGTTGATGCTATAACGTAGTCTACTACACTAACCCCGCCATTCGCGAAACATGTATATTGACCACACGCGTCGCTCGGATAGCGTCCATTTAGTATATGAATACCTAGTGTCGAGCACATCTCAACTAGTGATAATCCAAATCTGTTAACCGTTTTATCACTGTTTTGTCTGGATGTGGTGAAGTTATCTGATGGATAGTCAACGATTGTTGGGAACACATAGTCTATATCGTCCTCCGGTATGAAATCTAAGAGTTCTCCTGTACGAGCGTTTAGGTCTCCAGCTACTATAATTGAAATTTCCTCAAGGTCAGACAAGACGCTCGTTATTTTATCCCGCAAAATCTCGATACCATTGTGTCCAATGTCATCGTTGTATATAGGAGAATGTTCGGGGGCTACGTAGCAAAATATACAAATTATATCTTTAACAGAGTTATAGACACTTTTGTTTATTTGTAGTATAACACATTCCGAGAATTCGGGATAAATGCGTTTCACGCCATGCTTTTCTATAAGTTCATTTTTAATTAATGCTGATACACCACCTGCACCACGTCCATTGCTTCCAGTCCTCGGGCAATCGAAATTGGTATATCCCTTTAATATATCTGTGAAGTCATCACTTTTCGTCTGCCACGTTTCACACAACCCAATAATGTCAAATTGCGAAAAATACGATTGGAAATGAATGTCATTTATAAACTTGCGTAAACATTGGATATTTACAAAACAAAAATTTAAAAACGATAATGAAAACGACTTTTCTGTGTATTTAGGGCTTTGGCCGGATTCCTATGTCTCGAGCGGAACTGCGGATTTGGTTTCCGGATCGAACACGTACTTTTGCTCATCAACCACAACATAGTCATGTTTAAAGTAGGCTGTCTGGCCTGCATCGATACTTTCTTTGAAGAAGGGGTAAAGGTCCGCTCTGGCTTTTGCAATACGTGCCGGTAAATCTTCACCGATTCGTAATGTTTCCTGCAGATCCGCGCGTTTGGATCGAAATTCACTGATCACTCGTTTTCGATCTGAGAAGTTTGCGAATTGAACGAGAATTGGTCTAGGTTTCTGTTTGCTCTTCAATCTGTGTGCGTATATTAAAGGGACGTGTGTACAGTCTATATCAAGATGGTCTCTTATAGTTAATTTAATGATGGAGAAGAGCGTCTCTTGGTCCTCTTCGCCATGCTCTTTGATGTTGAAGAATTTTAGATTATTTCGTTTCGTATACATTCCGAATTGTTCGTGTTTGGAATGTACATTCGAAATATCACATTCAAGAGATTTAACTTTCTGTGACAAGACTTTGACTTCACTTGTCAATTGTTCATTATCTGATTTAAGCTGTTTATTCTCTTCTTTTAACTCGAACACTGTCTTTTCTAGTAGGTCGAACTTTTTATTCAGTGACTTAACATTCCTGTGTATTTCTAAGAGAACCATGAATGGTGACATTTCTTGATCGTTATCTAATGATTCACACTCACTTTGATTTTGTGATAATGCGTTATCGCCGCTGGCATTGTATAACCAGGAACTGACAGATGGCTGCGACGCCGCTAGCTCTAAATTGCGTGCTCCGCGCCCTTGGCGTGTTGCTCTTTGCGAAGGCTGTTGATCAACATTGGGCTCATATACCGGTGTCTCTTGCGGTGTGGGGGTCGTGACGATTGTGTTGCGCCGCGCACCACCCCTTGTTTTCTGTGATGCTGTGCCGGGGCCGGGGTTAGATTCTACTCCTTGAGCAAGCAGCAAATAGAAGAGCACAATCTTGATAGATAATGATATGCATTTGTAGTTGGGGGATAGAGTCTTTGGTTTGGTGATGCTTTTGGAACATCCTTTATTAGGTTGCGTAAACGACCCTATTCGCGCTCTCCATTGTTGTATTGAATCGCCCATCGTTCGTGCACATACACACTACTACAACATAGGTCAAATTTTGATTAGTTAATGTCTCTTACTGTCACTTGGTATTTTATTCGATCGATTTTAATCCATACCTGTTAAAGTTAATAGTCCTTTGTGTGAGCGCTATAGTCCGTTTCGCGCGGTTTTCACTTTCTATTGTTCTATTGTTCGTTGTAAAAAATCACAAACGCACTCCAACACACATTAAATTTCCTCGAAATAATAATGTTCACTTGTAACACTGATCACACAAACGTTTTGGAACATCGATGATCACTGTAACTTCTGAAATTTTTCAAATAATCCATATTTTCACAAGCGCTCAAAATCACAACTTTTCCATTCAAGGGACATCACTCTCTCCAAGGTTTCCACTGAACCGTCCAACGAGTCAACAGACTCCTCAAGCGCGATGTGCAGCTTGCGGAATGGTGACTCCGAGGACGAGTCAGGGGACACGTCATCGTAGCCCCTTTTCTTGTTGTTGGGCGTTGCAAATAATTCGGCCCACGTCTTCGATGTATCACCATTCCTCTCTGTGGAGTTCGCCGTCTCCTCTGCACAGATGTGCTTTGGAGCCGGGGAATCAGCAGAGGAATCGAGAGACACCTCCTCATGGACTCTCTTTCTATTTGCTGTTTCAAGGACAGTTTTCATTTTACTTTGATTTATGATAAGATGAAATTCGATTGGAAGATATTACAGTCTGTGATAGAACTAATTAAAAATACTTAAATTTCCTACTAAAGGGAAAGAGATAATACACCTTGTGATTATTTTGTTTAATTCAAAGTTATCTAGCGTTAATGTTTATTTGGGTTAAAGTTTGACAAATTGACACTTAATAATTGTAATTGACACTTATTGGCACCCGGTATGCCAAATTGGTCCGGCAGGCAAACTGCTCAAGTCAATTAAAAACCTGTTAATTGTCAATCAAGGATTTCCTGTCAGCCTTTTGTTAGTTGCTTGTAGGTGTCACCGAATTTGTTTAATGCCAATTTGTGTTATTGTGTACCAATTAGAGGCAATTAGTGTTTTTCTCAGTTGTTTTTTTTTCCTTTTTAAAATCGTATTAGAAAAAGATGAATTAAGGAACTAGTTTAATTTCAGACAATTGGTAAAAAGGTATAAAGTATTATGGCATTATAAATGTACCAAGCCAGTTGTTATATGTTATGTTTTGTTAGCCTTGGTATGATTCGTTTAAGCAATAAATAATCTAATGAATTGTAACGCTATAATTTTTTATATCCAACTATTTTTATATTTATATTTTCAAATTCAGCAGGCTTTTTCGTGAGTTTTGGGTTGTTAGCGAAAGTGGGATCACTTTTATTGACTTAGCTTTTTCTGGAGACCAGGAACACTGCTACTAGTGATGATCCACTCACTTTTATCACGATCACAAAGCACACAGATATAAGAAAAAAGGCGTAAACATAAAGTATTTAAAAGAGTCTCAGACTGAATGATGAATAGTATATATCTAGAGTTATATCTAATCACTTAAATTGAAAAAGCTCCCGGGAACTGTGTTATCTTATACGGATTACGGAATATTAGATTCTATTTATGTATCTATTAATTCACATAACTTTACCAATAATACCCAATATAACTAATCTTTTAATCCAAACTACGGTAAGTTTAAATAAAATAAAAAATATGTCCGGTTAGATTCAAAACACACAAGTGCAATTTTAACAACGACACGATCCGACGTTAACACTACGATAGCGCGAACGAGAATGAGAGGGGGCTCTTATACATGTTTAAGTATACATTACCTATTTGAAATACGAATTCGTTGTACATTTTTAAACTACTGGTGCGGAAAACGAAAAGAAAGAATATCTGTTACAATATATACACACCTGCTGTTTATCTAACACCTCACTCTAAGACAGACTGATTTATTTTTGGATTTATTAAAGAGTAAATATCCGATAACTGTTTGTAATAATACCGATTGTTATCGTATTTGTTTCACTATATCTATTGTAAAATATTTAATGTATTATTTGTGTTAAAGGTGTAATAAATTAAACCTTTTTAAGAGGAGCAATCAATTAACCAAGTTAATAGTTATCAATCTAATCCACTGAAACACAATTGAGTTTTGTTCAGTAGTTCCAACCTCGTCAAATTTTCAAATCGATACAATTGGTTCTTATCTTATAAAAATGAGAGCTTTTGTTTTAATTTTATATACCGAAAATCCTTTTCCAAACGCGACCAGCGCGGTGATTTTTATAATAGATATTTAATTTACATTTTCTAAAATAATTTAATGAATCGATCTTAAGCGCCATTATGATTTACTTTTGTCGTCTATCCATTAATATTGCTCACGTCTACAAATTATCTATGAGACCATCGTCTGATCATTGCTACGTTTGATATCTAAAAGACGTAATAATGATATTTCCTTTAGTATCGTTTTCATAATCTATTAGAATCAAGACCTGTTTTGTATTCAAACAATGAGCTATACACATTAGGTGAAGATGTTATTCATGGAAGCGGTTGTCTTCAAGTTATACATAGTTCATGTTTTGTATATTTCATAATTGTAATCAGGCAAATATTTACATATAATCCTCTTCAAATGAAATGTTTTCATATCAATATTTATGTGACAACTACAGAAACAATTTTCAGTATCAAAAAATTTAAACATAAACCCCGATTAATGGTATTGAGTAAACGTAAAGACAAAGAACATATAAACAAAAAACACACACAAGAAACATGGAAACACAGCACAAAACTCCACAAACAGCACAGTGCATACATACTATATATACATAAAACTAGGTATGTGTATCAAGGATTGTTAGGTACCGCCTTGGAACGGTCAGTAAAATGTAAATTTACCGGGAGTTTAAACGAGTTTAAGTGCACAAACCCCACGCTTATCCCAACAATCCTAAATAAAGAAAAAACGCACAAGGTAAATATTATCAAGTATGCATTAACCTGAGGAAACTTAACAATAAAACAAACAATAATAAACTTGGGTAAACCCCAAATACTTCTATGATTAGAGATTCCAACTCTATCTGCAGACGGTGGAATACAATTCAGAGCAACCAATTGATATGGGCTTACCGGGCATCAAGCTTCAAATTAGTGTACATCATACATTATTATCTTAAGATAAACGTATACAAATAAAAATGTTATTTGGAGACGTAAATCATTTCAGTATCTTGCAGGGTATTTTACTATCTGTCATAAATGTTCAAGTACGTTTCGTTCAAAATTTCTGTAATCTCTGATGAGGAATTGAACTGTACTAATACAAACGCTTTGTTTGACTACATTTTTTACTCAAGTTTTGGTAAACGTATGTTTCGCAAATTGAAACTAAGCAAGTATATATGCAACCAATATACCTTGATTCCTGATAAAAAATGCACGATACCGCTAGCATTCAGACTTTTAGAAATCTTCTAAAGGAAATTCTTTATCATTATATAATCATTCGGGTGTATTGTTGAATGACCAATAATAAACAAGTAGTTGTTTCTTTGTTGATCGTTTCATTTCAAAAGCCTTAGACTTGATCGCTGCTTAAAATATTCTTACAACCAGAAACTAATGATTCCGACCAAGACAAATGCCTGGTTTTATATACACGTTGAGAAACTGCTACATAATATTTTGCTATTTTGTCAGTGCATACGCAATAATAATGGACAATTTAAACATTCACCATAAATGTAGTGGAGATAAGTCGGTACAATGACAATCCTCTTAAAGAAAGAAAGACGTTTGATATGGTACGTCTGAAATTCCAAAATCTTTCCATTCTGCTGTATTTCCATAAGACCACAATTGCATTCCTCTACTTCAAATCGACTTTTCCTCAAGACTGTATCATTTATTTAACGACTTCTCCCTCCAAATGCATTATTCATGTAATATATTTATCTAAATTGATTGGAATAAGATCGTGTAGAAGTATACACACACCGGATTCAAAGTACTGATATTGAATATTTTGAAATACTTACAAACAATTCAATCATTTGAGCTGGATGTTAAATATGCCAATATTAAATCTTAACAAAAACAACACAATTGAATTGATATCTGTTTTAACAATCTTTATAGCCAAGTGCTTTTAATTGTATTTCCGTGAAAAAATGGTAATTTGTAAAGTGAAGGTTTTTGTCTGTATTAAATGTTTTCCTTTATTTGTTTACAGTCAAACACGCCTGCTCTCCAATACCAAATCATATTCTGCGTAGTTGGTATTTAAGTGTCCGATATTCACAAAAATAATTTGAGACATTGGCCGTAATAGCGAAGTGTGGTGCCTAGCGACGCTTTTAAGTATCGGTAACGTTTAAATGGGTTTTGCGGTCTCTTTTTACAATATGCAACATAAAAACAACAATGCAAATAGGATCTCTCACGAGTCGTCATAAGATATACCGTATAAGTTGCTAGAATATTAGCAATCAACCATTGCTTTTCCAATTAATTGTTCACAAACATGCGGAGTGATATATTTTCTGACCAAAAGATCAATGTTATATAACACATGTGTATTACAGAAATACGTGATGGCTATATTAAACCGGAAGCATGTTAAAACATGTGATAAAACTTATATATTCATGATTTATTTCAACCGAAATTGGAAGTGAACTGACCATTTTCAAATGCTCAAAGGTCAAAACAGCGTGTTTGTAATATTTGTATCAGTATAATATTTATTCTTTCTCTATTTATCAAAACCCCTTCATGTGATATCAAACTTTTGTGGTGTCACTGGGCATCCCTTTGTTTTACAACAGATACTCTTAGCACTTTGAAACATGCAGTAAGGCAACATTTTGTAAATATGAACATAATCAGGTATTTCAAACATAATTATGAAATATAATTTTATTTGTAATCGGTGAAATGAGACAAACTTGGTTTCGCCATGTAATTTTCTTTGTGGTTTTATGCTTTAAATTTTGCAATTGATAAATATTGTTTGCAAATGTAAGGTTGACCTTTCATAACTTGTTTGAAAACCCAGAGATCTTCTGTTTCACTCACTGTTCCACTGCTGTAACAAATAATCCGTCTCTGCTGCTTGTGTTTGTTGATTAGTTGCTGTTGTGCCGCAACGTTGTTTCTTTATACAGAGCCATGATAATTACTTGGCTACTGGGTTTGTCCCTATATTTTACATTTTATTATTATACACATTGTAAGCAATCTTTATAAGTAGTTTTTGGATCATCCATTTGACGTTTTTATCAAGTTTTGTTTAACACCACTAGTTCACTGATACACTACATGACACATATTTCTTGAATATTTCTCACAGCGCCGCGAGATTTCCTTACCATGGACGTTATATTTTTAAACTAATATTCACTTTATGCCGCGATTACACCCAAAGCATTCTGATCTATATTTCCCCCCGCGTTCCACCGCGTCAAGTCACTGCGATACGCGGCGTTGCGAAGTGATGATTAACGATAATTAAGGTAGCTGTCCATTCTCTGAATGCGTTTTCTTTGTTCCCGTCCAATACATATAATTCTAGATGGTTTTATTAATCTTATACAAACTTGATCCGTAATCTACACATATTGGGTTGTACTCAAAACGTAGTTTAAAACTCGAATGAGACTACAAGTATTGGTGCGGAAAGATTGAAAAGCTGAAACATCATATACATGAAGGCTATTAATTGAACATCAATTACTGAAATATGTTTTTCACTCACCTCTGTATTAAATAAGAATTGCCATCCCGAAAACTTCAGCTTCAAGTTGCCTCATGCACGAAATGTTGGCACAACAAATCGATCACAACGCACAAAAATCCGCAGATAGTTTGAATTTAAATCGAATACTATTTAATTGATTTTAAATCTTTGCTTTAAAATATGTAATTTTCATAAGTCCCCAAACAATCGGAGCGTACGTTCTAAAGAAGCTCTTGTCAGTGTTCGGACTGAAATGGGTTTTTTTCAAATACAGAGCAAATATTGTTTAATCTTTTTTTAAATCATATTGGTACTAAAACTTGATAAAACTCGGCGGTAGTTTGTGGTGTACTTAATATATATTCAAGTTAACACTTTGAAAAAGTATGAATAGGATTTAAACTATGGACACAATGTTTGATTCCATTATTGTCTTCTGGTCATTGATATTGCTCACGCAATCAAGTTATTATTGAGACCATCTTCTTATTAAAATAACGTTGATTATCAAAATATCAAAGGAATTGAATGGTATGCCTTTGAGCGTTTGCCATTAATTGATTGAGATTATGACCTGTTTCTAAAAACGATGAATAAAACATATTGTCTTTATAAAATTATAATCATTCTGTACCGAGATAATAAAGGCTACCTGATGATTAACATTTTCAGTCTTTTAAGTTATCCTATGTACATATAACATACCTGTTTGACCATGTCATTGGCCAATGTGGTCACCACATATACTTGGTATTTGAATGGGTAGAGCTTTATGAGAGCTTATATGCAAATTAAATGTCTCAGAATACATTTAAGATCAGTAAAGGGCGTTTATTTATTGCTATTCTTATTTCAGCTTATATCGGAAGTGAATTGAAAGATTTCTCAATATTTCACTATTGTTTTCAGGATACGATTGACCTTATTCGTTTACAATGTCACAATAAAACCACTTCATATTATACCAATATATTATATGGGCTCGTCGAGAATCAAGTTTAACTATATAATAATATTATACTTCTGTTTTCTCAGAACGCACATTTATAATGATGCGCTTTGGATACAATTAATCTCATTTTCTGGTCAAGGTTAGTATAACCGTTAATCCATACTTCCAATTCCCTACTATGTGGAGGTCCCTCACGCACCCCTTACGACTTAATCATTGGTTTAGCGAGTGTAGTTATATATATATTTCAATAAAATAAAGTTCATTTAGTCAATGACTTCTTAGATACCGATAAACACGATATTAAGATGTAACCAGGTGTTAAATTATAGGTAGTGCGAGTGTTTCCCAGGTGTGTATGTTCCGTTATGTATGATTTGCTTGAGTGTGAATACAAATTATCCTGTCATGGCAGTGAACACTTTTTACTTACATAATTGTTATATTCACGGTAAATGCACGATTTATTAAATCCTTTGTCCCTTTCCTTTCTTCTTTATGTCATTCCACATTTTCTTCTCGTAAGAGAAATATTGTTATTCCAGACTCAATACTTAACTTTACTTGATTATACAAACATCATAGCTGTCCTGGTAAGTTTCTCTATCTTCTCATTTGTCTTAACTTCTATTTTGCATGTCGATTGTAATTGTGTACTTGTGTATTTTGTATTGATAAAATATTATGTTTATTATGTCTCTAAAATACTCTTTTGTTTGTTACAGGTTTTTCTTTTCCATCGTATATGAATAAAACATTATCGAACCCTACAAAAGTGTAACAGACTGCACAAATTGCTATGTGCTTCTGTCGGGGTTCGAACCCATGACCTCTTGCTCTGCAGGCGGACAGTCTACCGCGTCGCTATAACACCTAGCTTTATAGCGAGACAGTATAAGTGCCGCTATATACACATCGAATACCCGGTTACAAAGAGAAACACAAACTATTTTCATTTTTCTTCAAACAAACACTCCTCATATTGCATGTAGTTGCACATTTGCATTCAGCCTTAGGTGACTTTGACACTAGTGGAAACTCAATCGCAATCTGGACTACTGCGAACAAAAACAATTGCCTCCCGATAACCAAAAATGAATAATACAACTATTTTGGATAGGCTGGGTACTTTGCGATTTTCAGAAGTGCAAAATACGGCACTATCGGCTAGGGTAGCTATCTGGTGATTACATGAACAGTATAATACCACACTCTCGGCTACGTTAATTTCCTCCTGAATACATGAAGAGCATATACGGCACTTCTCGGCTAGGTTAATAACCCCCGTATTACATGAAGAGCATAATGAGGCGCTTTCGGCTAGGCTAGCTACCTCCTGGTTACATGAGGAGCATCATATGACACTTTCGGCTAGGTGAACTACTCCCTAGCTAAATGAAGAGCAAAAAACTGCACCTTTGGCTAAGTTAGCTACCTCCTGATTACCTGAGGAGCATCATACGACACTTTTTTCTAGGCTAGCTACCTCCTGCTTACCTGAGGACCAACCTACGGCTCTTTTGGCTAAGTTAACTACTATCTGGTAACCTTAAGAGCTACCTTCTTATTACACGAAGTACCTTATAAGCACTTTCGGCTAGGGTTTCTACCTATTGATTACATGAGTTGCATAATACCCACATTCGGCTAGGGTAGCTACCTTCTGATTACACAATGTGCCTAATATGCACTTTCGAATAGTTAAGCTACCTCATGATTACAAGTGTTGAATAATAGACACTTTCGGCTAGGGTTGTTACTTTCTGATTACACGAAGTGTCTAATATGCACTTTGGGCTAAGGCATTTGCCTCGTGATTGAAAAGTGTCTAATACGGCATTATAGGCTAGGCAAGCTACCTCCTGACTATTCGAAGGGTGTAATACGCACTTTCGGCAGGGTAAGCTACCTCGTGATTAAAATATATATCCTACGGCCTCTGTCCTCTGTCCTCCCTCCCTCCCTCCCTCCCTCCCTCCCTCCCTCCCTCCCTCCCTCCCTCCCTCCCTCCCTCCCTCCCTCCCTCCCTCCCTCCCTCCCTCCCTTCCTTCCTTCCTTCCTTCCTTCCTTCCTTCCTTCCTTCCTTCCTTCCTTCCTTCCTTCCTTCCTTCCTTCCTTCCTTCCTTCCTTCCTTCCTTCCTTCCTTCCTTCCTTCCTTCCTTCCTTCCTTCCTTCCTTCCTTCCTTCCTTCCTTCCTTCCTTCCTTCCTTCCTTCCTTCCTTCCTTCCTTCCTTCCTTCCTTCCTTCCTTCCTTCCTTCCTTCCTTCCTTCCTTCCTTCCTTCCTTCCTTCCTTCCTTCCTTCCTTCCTTCCTTCCTTCCTTCCTTCCTTCCTTCCTTCCTTCCTTCCTTCCTTCTACTTTTCCTTCCTTCCTTTCTTTTTTTCTTTCGTTCCTTCTACTATTCCTTCCTTCTTTCTTTTTTTACTGCTGACAACCAATCAGTTTAACGAAACTTAATAAAATCATTCAAAAGGTCGTCTTTCAATACTACATAAGCTTTATTTAATTTGTCACTGCATACGCATGATTAAATATACTTCATTCAGTATAAAACCTACAATTCAAGCCAATGAGATTGCAGATAGTCAACCATTACGTAGTAGACTTAATCATTAAGAATGTCAACGTTCGCGCGTGTTTAAAGGTCCGCCTATTGCCAATCATCCGATACACCCTCCGTGCGTCGGATTTTGCGTCGACAATGTATCAGCCAATAAGGTTGTATTCTTATGCAGTTATATGACAACCTGTGCATTCTTACCGATTAAAGAGGATTAGTTCGCTACGCTCACTCCGCCCATTCTTAATCATTAAGACCACTAAATAAACTAGCCATTTTGAACGACTAGTTATTGTGCTTGAACAAATAAGTTTGACTATTTAACTGATTCAAACCTGATTGGAAATACGTATACTGTTTGATACATCTCAGCCACAACACGCGATTCTGGGTCTTAAGACATATATTATTTTGTTGTTGTATATTTCAATTAGCCTGCATTAAAGAGAGCAATAGCGAACGATTTAATGATAATGTCTTTTAAATTGCATATTACGTTTCCTGTTTCACAGAATCCTCATGGAACATAACTAACGAAAAGTGTTATGATTCAATTTTATAAGCATTGTTAAACAGACAGACAGTTAAAATCAGACAATGTAGATGTAGTCGAATTATGTTGGTGCAATGACTTATCTCTTGAAGCGAGGCATTTGGAAAAAAAACACATTAGAAATTCATCATCAGGCATTTTTATTGATGGTTTTCATGTTTGTAACATTCTCTCTGAAGTACCAAAGTCATGCGATGCTGCCCAGTTTCGATAAGGTATCAGTTTCATAACTCTACTTCAAATTGATTTTTCCTTTATACGTACTAATCTAACATCTACAAAAACATAAGTTAATACTCTTAAACCGTATAGTAGCATACGCGAGCCTTATCGATTGCATGACAGGTATTATAATATGAGCTAGTTTGTAATTTTGCCAAAATCAATATCATCTTATACCATTCAAATGCAATTGGTTTCTCTTTTGAAATTGTTCCTAGTTAAGTGATAATAATTGTATTGTTGGCAAATTACATCTTTTCGTTACTTTGCATGGTTATGCAATAGATACAGTACGAGTTTTTCTTCAAAGGTGTACTTTTACAGACGTAAGAAGCCATTTCCCTAGGACGAACATTTTGTCCGAAGCAAACGGTTTCTGACGTTTATAAGAGGACAATTTTAAAGAAAAAAAAGTAACTATATCTGACTAACACGACGATAAGTGTATTGCATAGTCTAGTGCGCATATGAATGCATTAATAAATAAATAAAGAAAGAAAGAAAGAAAGAAAGAAAGAAAGAAAGAAAGAAAGAAAGAAAGAAAGAAAGAAAGAAAGAAAGAAAGAAAGAAAGAAAGAAAGAAAGAAAGAAAGAAAGAAAGAAAGAAAGAAAGAAAGAAAGAAAGAAAGAAAGAAAGAAAGAAAGAAAGAAAGAAAGAAAGAAAGAAAGAAAGAAAGAAAGAAAGAAAGAAAGAAAGAAAGAAAGAAAGAACGAAAGAAAGAAAGAAAGAACGAAAGAACGAAAGAAAGAAAGAAAGAAAGAAAGAAAGAACGAAAGAACGAAAGAAAGAAAGAAAGAAAGAAAGAAAGAAAGAAAGAAAGAAAGAAAGAAAGAAAGAAAGAAAGAAAGAAAGATAAATAAATAGATAAATAGAAATATTTTCCGAAAGATAAACGTTAGATTATTATCATGGCATTTCTAAATACAATGTATCGGCTATTGGGATGACTCGAAATTCTCGTGCACTGTCCGCTTACAACCGAAAGAAGACATGACTTCAATAGCTCTAGTATAAATATATGGATGCACATTGCAAAAATGCATCCTCACCAGTGATAAAGTGTTTAATATAAACTTGTATTAAGGTATACTATGTTCAATCTCGATGTTTAAATTCTTTTAATATGTTACCAGATTATAATGGGGTCACCGGGCATCACTTTGCTACATTCCATTGAATGAAGCACTAAACAGAAACAAGGCAAGTAACATAGGTGGTAAATTTTACATCGGATAACTCAAGTACTAAGCAACTGGCGTTAAGGCAAACGTGTAAGCAGCTTGTAATAAACATTACATAAGATAACTTAATCATTAAACAATAGTCAGTAAGGCATACGTGTAAACCGTCTCCGTGGCCTAGTGGATAAGCGTCCTCCTACGGAGCGGGAGGTCGTGGGTTCGATCCCTGGCCGCGTCATACCAAAAGACGTTAAAAGTTGGTACAAGTAGCTCCCTTGCCTGGCGCTTGGCATTTAAAGGGTAGTGCTTGGAAAAGTGGTGTACTCAGTACTGGTTTAACCCAGGAAAGTTGTACCCCGTGTATCGGTGCTTTACACCAAGCACGTAAAAGAACCAAGGGCTCTCTTCGAAAAAGAGCTAGGGTCTCGCACCCGGACTTCCTTGTATCCCTCCACTGTCTCTTCCGCGTGCTGTCCCTTCAGCAAAAACAAAGGACCCCGTTGGAAATAAGTGCTTGCATTTTCACGGGTTATCCTTGATCGCAAGGTCTAAAGAAATACATACATACATACAGCAGCTGGTTATAAACATTACATAGTATAGCTTAATCATTAAACAATAGGCAGTAAGGCACACGTGTAAGCAGCTGGTTATAAACATTACATAATATAACTTAATCATTAAACAATAGGCAGTAAGGCATACGTGTAAGCAGCTGGTAATAAAAATTACATAAGATACCTTAATCGTTAAGCAATAGGCAGTAAGGCATACATAGTAGCAGTTTTGAAGGAGGTAACCACGAAATTTGCTCATACATATGTTTTGATGTATGAGTATGGACATACTCATAAATAAAGACTTGCTATGTGTGTGTGCTATTTTGTTTTGTTTGTGACTGTCTTATTTATTTTCTGGTGTTCCCAGGTAGTATGCCTTTAAAAAGAGGCACTGAGGAAGGATTGGCTACTGGGCTTGTTCCTGTAGATTTCATTGTATTATTACATTTTACTCTTTCCTCAATAGCTGTGTAACTAACAAACTATGCATTTCGTGGTTCCATCAGTATATGACCTCCTTCATGGTTTTTCTAAGATTAATTTTGATAATCTTTGGAAAACATGTAACTACTGTAAAACAGTTAAACTGCGGTCATTCGAAAAGGCAGTCGTTCGAGTCCCTCGAGGTAGGGACTTGGTCCCGAACATTTCCTTCTATCTTCATATAAAATATACTGACGCTGCATCGAAACTGAAATAAGTTAAGGAGTCGAGCACAATATCTTTTCTTTAGAGATAAGACCTATGGAAAGATTGAACAACTTTAAAATGATCTACCCGAAGTTTTTTAATGTACCATCACACTATAACATAATAACATTTTGTCGTTATACTCACCGAAGTTTCAGTTTATATTTGTTTTAACTAAAATACAGGTACCATATACCTTCAGCCCGACCTATCAGCAGAAAAAAAATAGTTCGATTCCAAAACAGCAAAATCCTCAATGGTTTGGACGCAAATTAAATATTGTACTTGATTCTCAATCTTTGTCGTACAAGTTTATAAACGAATACAATGTGAAACATTTTCACGAAGAGCAATCCCTTAAATCAACTATGATTCAATATAATTAACTTCAACACACTTGTGCTTTGTTCAATAGGTCTAAACCTTGTCAGATCTTCTAACAGATATTGATAGTTATTCTCATTATAATACAAATGATCATATCTGAAACCCACTACGTCTGAAACGTGATCTACAAGGGCGTAGTTTGTGGTTTATATATCTAAACATAATTATTAAACACTGTGCAGAAAGATTTAAAGCTCTTTTGTATAAGATCTACTGTCTACGTATTTTCATTGGTATTGCGCACGTTAGCAACTTATCGATGAGGCATCGTATTAAATAACTATTTATTCATTTATAAGTTTGTTTTGCTTTCTTTTACATTTAGTATACCACAAGCTTTGAACATATGCGCCATTCTACAACGCAACACATAATCGGTGTTGCAGTAAACAGTCGGTTTGACGACCTCCAACATAAAATACACTGAAACCTATTTCCTTACAGACTGGAAAAATTGAAACTCTGGTCGTTCGAAAACATCGGTTCCCTCGAAGTTTTGCTCACGTCAGCAATTTATCGATGAGACATCGTATTAAAATACTTACGTTGAATATCTAAAAGTTGTAAGAATATATTTTATTGTATATACTCATTCTGTATAGAGATTCTTTACATACGTGGTTGTCCTGGTGCTCGAAATGATTTATGTTGTGAGGTATCTGGTGTACAAATCAGATTTTATTTATCATGCCATGCCGTTATGTTATATTATGACGCTTGGTTACCCAATATGTAAAGCAAATGAATGAAAGTCATTGCAGATAGTTAAATGGCAGTGTTTTAATTAATGTGCTTTTCACCTTAAGTCGGAAGTGCAATTTCATATTCTTTTCAAGCTTTCACAATTTTTACCCAAACATTTACGTTTTCTTCCTCTACATGTTGTGTATTTATATGAATAACATCCGAAACAAGTCCAGTGGTCGAAAGATTAAACATTATCCCCGTTCAAGGGTTAGATTTAGGCTCAGCCCCCATGACCAAGATTCGAAAAACAAACATGCACAAAACAGAGAAACGGCACAACAACACAAATCTCCATAAAACAACACACTACACATAACATATACAACTCTAGGGGTGCTAATAAGGATTGATAGGTACCGCTTTGGAACGTTCAGTGAAGTAGAAAGATACTTGGGGGCATAAACCAGGGTGATTGTTGTGTGCACAACTTTAAACTTATCGCAACAATCAGGAATATAGAAAAAGCATAAATGATAAAACTTATCAAAGTACGCATTAACTTGAGGAATAGATAAAACAAATAATAATAAATGATAAAAATAAAAAAGTACACGGAAGTGTTTTTATGATAAGTATTATGATATTTATAATAACTTGTTTACACTGAACAAAATTTCTAATTAGTCAGCCTAAAATGATATGAATTTAAATGTTTGAAACTTCTTTTTTTAATCTGGTATTAAATGTATGAATTATACTAAACCTATCGTTTGCACTAATAAAATATTCAATATTTGACCAAATGCTCTGGAGTGTAGCGAATTAGCAGTGTGCACCTTTCGCGTGAAATTTTCTCGTGTAATCCGTGGTTTTCGTACATGATTATCTACACTTGTTCAATACACATTTTATGAACTGAAAAACGTAACAAAATGGCAAGAATGACCATAGAAGAACGTGGTAGAGCGGTTGGAATGGTTGCAGCTTGTCAATCTCTCAGACAGGTATGTAATCACATTTTTCATGACGTCATTTCTTTACCAAATTTATTTTTAATCATAATGCGGTGTTCATTTTATGACATGCTCAAAGTTTGGCCTCTATTTCAAGTAGCCCGAACACTCAACAGACAATTTCGGACAATTCAGCTCCTCTGGTCCAAATTCCAGCAAACCGGAAGTGTCACTGACCGCAGGCGGAATCGTAAATCTAGAGTTACTACACGCCGCCAGGATAGGTACACTATTTTGAGTCATTTGAGGCATCGTTTTCAACCTGCGACGTCGACAGCGAGGCAAACCTTGGGTTTACATGGTAGAAATGTTACACCGCAGACTGTTCGTAACCGCCTCCGCTAGATTAGATCTAGACGACCAAGAAAAGGTATCGTATTACTGCAAAGGCATCGGCATGATCGGTTGGTGTGGGCGCGACGTCACCTACGATTCACGCAAGCTGATTGGTCCAATGTCCTTTTTGTTGACGAGACGAGAGTAAAGTTGCAACAAGCTGATGGTCGGGTGCGGGTCTAACGTCGCCGAGGGGAACTGAACCACGCGGAGTGTGTACTTCAGCAGGAACGATTAGGTGGTGGCTCCGTTATGTTTTTTGCAGGCATTTCTATGCACACCAAAACGCCATTTGTCAGGGTACACGGTAATCTGATTGCACTAAGGTACTAAAATGACATATTTAGACCTGTTATCCTGCCACACATAGCCGTCAATCGGGGTATGTTACTTGCCTAAGACAATGCGCCATGTCATGCCGCAAGAGCAACGCAGCAATTTCTAAGAAACAACAACATCCGAATAATGCAATGGCCAGCAAGGAGTCCGGACTTGAACCCCATAGAGCATGTTTGGGACGCGCTCAAATGCGCCATAAGACATGGGCCACAACCAGGTAATCTCGGATAACTTGAGCAGGTGGCGGTGCATGCATCGACTGGGATTCTCCAGGGAACTATTCAAAGATACATTCGCTCCATGAGGTCGCGCTGTCGGGCAGTGATTGCTGCAAATGGGGGGCCATACGAAATATTAAATAAATTGTGACTTTCTAAACTGACAGATGTATTAAATGAATTGGCACAGATCATTCACTTTATAAATGAATTAAATGAAATGTTATGTAATTGTGTCAGACGAGTTGATCTTTGAATCGTGATAAAAAAACTTGTCCACTATCGAATTGTTTTTGAGTTATTGCCTTTAAACTCGTGTGACTAATTAGAAATTTTGCTCAGTGTATACAAAAACGACAAGGTTATTGACAAAATATAACGTTCCAGTAATAATCAATGTGATAAAAATGTGACATACATATGTTAAAAACAAGGCTTGAAAATTCGAGATATGTGAACGAGCCCGTGATATATGAGCAACTTGAACGAGCTCCTGATAATTGAGATGCGTTTACGAGCATGTGACAATTGGGATACGTTTACGAGCATGTGACAATTGGGATACGTTTACAAGCATGTGATAATTGAGATACGTTTATGAGCATGTGATAATTTGGACACGTTTACGAGCATGTGATAATTGAGATACGTTTACAAGCATGTGATAATTGAGATACGTTTACGAGCATGTGATAATTGAGATACGTTTACGAGCATGTGATAATTGAGATACGTTTACAAGCATGTGATAATTGAGATGCGTTTACGAGCATGTGATAATTGAGATACGTTTACAAGCATGTGATAATTGAGATACGTTTACGAGCATGTGATAATTGAGATACGTTTACGAGCATGTGATAATTGAGATACGTTTACAAGCATGTGATAATTGAGATACGTTTACGAGCATGTGATAATTGAGATACGTTTACAAGCATGTGATAATTGAGATACGTTTACGAGCATGTGATAATTGGTATTCGTTACCTAGACCACGATAATTCATTTATTTCAACGTGCCTTTACAATTGATTTTTGCCAATGAGCATGAGCTAATTGAGATACGTCAACGAGCCCGTGATAATTGAGATACGTCAACGAGCCCGTGATAAATGAGATACGTCAACGAGCCCGTGATAACTGAGATACGTCAACGAGCCCTCGATAATAGATTTTTGCAAACAGGCCCGTGATAATTAAGAAAGGTCAACGTTCCCGTGATAATTGAGATACGTCAACGAGCCCGTGATAATTGATATTTTTGCCAACGAGCCCGTGATAATACAGACACGCCAACGACCCCATTTTAATTGAGATACGTCAACGTGCCCGTGATAATTGATTTTTGCCAACGAGCCCATGATAATTGAGATATGTTAACGAGCCCGTGAATATTGAGTTACGTCACCAAGCCCTTGATAATTGAGATACTTCAACGAGCCCGTGATAATTTAGATACCTCAACGATCCCGTGACTATTGAGATACCTCTAAGAACCCGTAATACTTGAGATACGTCTAAGAGCCCGTGTTACTTGAAATACGTCTAACAGTCTATGATAATTGAAATACGCCTAAGAGCCCGTGAAACTTGAGATACGCCTAAAAGCCCGTGATGCATAAGATACGTCTAACAGGCCGTGATGATTGAGATACGTCTAAGAGCCCGTGAAACTTGAGAAACGTCTAAGAGCCCGTGCAAATTGAGGTACGTCAACGACCAAGTTTTGATTGAGATACGTCAACGTGCCCGTAATTATTGATTTTTGCCAACGAGCCCATAATAATTGAGATATGTTAACGAGCCCGTGATAATTGATATTTTTGCCAACGAGCCCGTGATAATTGAGATACGTCTACGAGCCCGTGATAATTGAGATACGTCAACGAGCTCGTGATGATTGAGATACGTCTACAAGCCCGTGATAACTGAGATACGTCAACGAGCCCTTGATGACTGAGATACTTCAACGAGCCCGTTAAAATTGAGATACGTTAACGAGCCCATGGTGATGGGGAAACGTCTACGAGCCCGTGATAATTTAGATACGTAAACGAGCTTGTGATGATTGAGATACGTCACCGAACCGTCAACAAGCCCGTGATTATTGAGTTAGGTCAATTAGCACGTGATAATTGAGATACGTTAAGGAGGCTGTTAAAGTTAAGATACGTCAATGAGCTCGTCATGATAAAGATATGTCAATAAGCCCGTGCTGATTGAGATACGTCAACGATCACTGATGATTAAGATACGTCAACTTGCGCGTGATAATTGAGAAACGTCAACGAGCCCGTGATGATTCAGATACGTCTATGAGCCTGTGATATTTGAGATACGTCAACGAGCCCGTGATAATTGAGATACGTCAACGAGCCCGTGCTGATTGAGATACGTCTACGAGCCCGTGATAACTGAGATATGTCAACGAGCCCTTGATGACTGAGATATTCCAACGAGCCCGTGAAAATTGAGATACGTCAACGAGCCCGTAGTAATGGAGAAACGTCTACGAGCCCGTGATATTTGTGATACCTAAACGAGCCCGTGATAATTGAGATACGTCAACGAGCCGTCAACAAGCCCGTGATAGTTGTGATATGTTAATGAGCCCGGGAAAGTTGAGATACGTCAATGAGCCCGTGATGATTGAGATACGTCAACGATCACGTGATGATTAAGATACGTCAACCAGCGCGTGATAATTGATAAACGTCAACGAGCCCGTGATGATTTAGATATGTCTACCAGCCTGTGATATTTGAGATACGTCAACGAGCCCGTGATGATTGAGATACGTAAATGAGTCCGTGATAATTCAGGTACGTCAATGAGCCCCTGATCATTGAGATATGTCAATGAGCCTTTGAAAATCGCCATACGTCAATGTGCAAGCGATAATCAAGAACACTAGCCAGAGATAATAGAAATATGTCCTTTAATCCTTGACAATATCTGATATTTAGACCTTAACGTCGTATTAAAGAGTAAATTTAAAATATTTAAATTTAAACATGATTAATATCATCTGACCCGTGATAATAGAGATGTGTAAACGTGCCCGTGACAATTAACGTATTTACTCGAGCTCATAATAATTGGTATTAAATTACGAAACCTTGATAATTGAAATACTTATAGCAAATGATAAACCCCAAGGCCGTCTTTGAGTTTTGATAAATAAAAATATGTTGAGCAGATGGATAATTTCATAATATTAATACGGAAATATGTTACATATTATCTGTTGTTGTTTTTTAA